>NC_056577.1:5214665-5257165 GCF_018340385.1 Cyprinus carpio
GTTATGAGATCGCACGTCTGTCGTCACTCGCCTCCATTATTTACTCTGAGAGACGTCGCTGCTGTCACTGAATCAAGCGCTGGGCTGATTTATCAGTTGTTCAGGAGGGCCGGAGAGATCAGGAGGAAACAAATGTCCCCATAAATCTGCATCAAATGCTCTTTTCTTGCTCTTCACGCGTGTCCTCATCAAGGGGTGGAATTACACGCGAACACACAGATCCTGACGGACCGCAGCATCTGATCTGCACATTTGCTCTGACTCTTCAGATTCACTTTCTCACTGTATTCAAGATCCTTGCTCTGCTGAGGATGTACTTCTCTTTCTGTTCATTACTTCAAGGCTTACACCAGAGAAAAGACAGAAAGTGTGCAAAATAAGAATGGATATTTATTACGTTATCAAGAACTTTAAAACACCAGTTCATCCAAAAATTAGATTTGCCATCATTTACTCACCCTTTCCAAACCTGTGTGACTTTCTTTCTTCTGTAAATGTCATACGAACTTTATCAAAATAAACAAAACAAACAAACAAAAACAAAATTTAAAAAACAAAAAGTCTACAATAAAATCATGGTAAAGCACATGAATATTTGCTTTCTTCATAAAAATGAGATAAAATGCAGATGTTTTTACCTGTTTTACCAAGAAAAGAGTCTATTCATCAAATTTCAGGCAAATTTATGAAACTAAATGAGAACATTTTTTACAGATGAATATTTGCCACCCTGGCTGAAATAAATAAATAAATGAATAAAACTGTAGTAGGATTAAAGGATTCCAAAACATAACATTTAAACATTAAATAAAGTAAGTAAATAAGATTTGGAACACTTAAACTTATAAACACGTCATTTATTTTATTTATAATTTTAATATTTATATATTTTTATATATATTTATATATTCATTTTGACTTACTGTCTTAAAGTCTACAATTATATCACAAAAATCTGTTTTTTTTTTTCTCTCTCTCTCTTTACTTGCCTTCTCAAGAAAATAGACTATTGGTCAAATTTTCAGAGAAATTTATGAATTTATTTCTAATATTCTATGATTAAAATCAGTCACCCTGGCTAAATCTATAAAATATTTTACATTGATTTTAGGTATTATGAATGTGTATGGTCCCTGATAAAATATTTATTTATTTGTTTGTTTTTGTTTTATTTATCAAAAAAAAAAAAAAATGATAGTAGGATTAGAAGAATACATTTTCAAAACAAAGTAAGTGCCAGGTCTTATAAACATAATATTTATTTTATTTCAAATGTTAAATATTTATTTTTTGTACTTACGTGATTCATGTGCCAGCCCAAATATCAAGACAATGAGAGAGACGAGCGAGAATGATTTTTAAAAATGTACTAGTATCTTATTAGACGTCATAATTCTGTGTCACTTGTTATTGAGGTTTAATATGATTTTGTAAGTTATCTCCTAACAACCGGAATAGCAGGTTGATCTAAAATGACGTGTTTATTCTTCTTTAGTCAGACGTGACCTGACGCGGGCATCAGAAATCTCTCTCGCAAACACAAACAGAGCATCTGCTGTGACTTTGAGGACCGGTTGTCTGGGGAAACTAGGTTACAGTTTGTTTTAAGGACATGTGACCCGGTGACCTCGGCTGTGTTCCCGCTCGTGTCAGTCGTCTTCCTCTGGCTGTGACGCGTCGGCCTCCAGCGCACACGCACCGGTCAGAGAGCAGCGGCCGCCTAGAGAGCCGTCACACACTCCTCTGCCAGTTTGAGGACGAGTTTCACTCAGTTTGTGCTTTCCCACAATGCACTGCGGCTCCATCTGAAGTGTCCAGGGGTCACAACCCTCCGCGCCGCCGCCGCTCTAAACATGGAGATGTTTCTGCCGTCTCCACTTTGTTTAATCTACGATTTCAACACTTCAGAATCTAGCAGGAAACAATGGCCACATATTTAGAGTTTGTTGACAGTGTGCGAGTCTTTCTGGAGTTTACAGGCCTCATACGCACATGCCATAACACAGCGCCGCTCCGTCAACAGATGTAAACAAAACACTTTTTACACCGAGGAGAGTGTTTGAGAGAGATTCCCGCTCTTAAAAACAGTGGATTCTGAAAAATCCTCCGGAGCCAAACTCACGACAGCAGATGAGATGTTTATAAGGGTTTCTCTGTCAGACCCACCTCACAGAAAACCTGCGTTCAGAACCAACAAACACCGAGCAGCTGGAGCTTCACACACGGATGAGCTTCTACAAGAGCTAACAGTAATGTTTCAAACATCCAGGGGGGTTAACCTTAAGGGAACATTCCGTTACATCATTCCGTTACTTTTGAATGTTCCGAAAAAGAAGTAGCATTTAAAAAATGTTACATGGAGGTCCAACTAAAATGTTCCACGAATGACGTATAAATAACATTTTTGAGAACATTATTTAAGACCAGACAACTTGGAACAAACGTTCTATTACTGTTACTGGAAAACATTTGTGTTCATAACAAAACAAGCATGAAAATTAGCCTGAAACAACTATCAAACTGGTCTTATTTTAATTAAAATCTAATGATATATATATATATATATATATACATTCTTGGAAAACCTTGATATATGAGGATAACTCATCTTAAATGTGTGATTTCTAGACTTGGAAAAGTCATGAAAATTTATCAACTCTTATAACTCCACTGGCATTTCTATATGCTTTGTGAACATGTATGTTTCTAGTTATGCCAAGCTCAAAAATTTTACTGTGTAGAAATTGTGAGAACAATATATATATATCGTATTCTCATTCAGTAAATCACGGACAACTGGAGAAGTCATGGGACCTTATTTATTTATTTATTTATTTATTTATTTATTTATTTATTTTTTTTTTTTTTTTTTTTTGTGGAATCAAAAAGGTTGAGAACCATTGGTCCAGCTGGTTGTTCTACTGCAAAAATTATTTTCTTTCTCAGTATTTTTGTCTTGTTTGCCAGTAGAAATATCTAAAAGATCTTAAATAGAGGTACATTTACTTGTGAATCAAAATGACTGAAGATATGAAGTATAGTTTTCTGAAAAATGTATAAAAATGAAGTTTATGCTTAAAAAAAGGGGGAAAAAATTGTCAAGAGGGCCCTTTGCATTAATATATTTTTCTTACCGCACTGACAGAAGCTTTTTCTTGTTTTATGCATAACCTCTGATACATTTTAGTAGATTTTTCAGAAAACAAGTCTTAAAATCAAAGACCTGATAGTCATTTGACTTCTTAAGTAAATGTATCTTTATGTCAGAATGTTTAGATATTTATAATGGAAAATAAGTCAAACTACTGAGGAAGAAAATCATTTTTGGCAGTGCAGAGCAGGTCATTTTGATCTAATCACTGTGGTCTAGTACTGATGAATGACTTCAACACAAGATTGTTTGTGATAGTATTTAGGAATTCAGAAACATAAGTCATGTTTGTTTGTTTGATTATATATACGTAGAAATCTGTCCTTGACAGACAGACAGACAGACAGGCACCCAGAATTGTCAAACATCATGCCTCCTTTTTCAAGCGTGTCTAAAGTTTATAAAGTGGTGTAACTGGAGCTGGCATCACAGTCAGCCATCAACATCAGCAGCGTGAGCCGAGCCGGATTCCACACGGACCACATCAAACCCGGCAGAACCAGAATCCATACGGCTCCGCATAAATCCCGGCTCGGCGTTGAAAGGCCCTGACCGGCGCGCCGTGATTGATTCAGCGGTGGACTCGCGCAGAGAAACACAGAACGTTCCCAAAGTTAAAATAAACAGCTTGGGAAAGGTTGTAAAATACACTTCTTTAGCTGTATAAACAGGTTGGCCGTGTAAACTGTGTACACAGACGTCAGCTGCCTCCCTTCAGCTCTTAAACGGCTAATATTGCAAACAGCGTTTCCACTGAGATCATTATTCTGTTCCTGCATAAACACAAAGAGGCGATTTCATAAAGGTAACAATTGAGTTTGTGTATGATTGACCCGCAGAATTTACACAAAAACCTCTTGCTCAAAATATTTACGTCTGTCGCTCGGCGAGAGGAGGACGAGGGCGAAGGAGATTACTGGATTGTTCTGGCGTTGTTTGTCCGTGCGAACGAGAGAACGGTGACAGGTGGCCCTGTGATCGGTGAAGGCTGGAGACGCATAAACAGCTCGAGAGAGAACTAGTTCAACTGGACGCACTTCATCAGAGCTTCAGAAGGATTTACACAAACTCGGGCTGATTTGTTACCTGCTGCATATCATAATCAAGCAGATCACGGGCAGTGTTTTATTTAGACAGAAGTAAGCGTTCCCGTTTGTCCTGTATTGGGCCTCGGGATTCGTTAAGAGCACCCCCTGCAATTTCTTATATTGTCAATTGGGAAAATTGTGCATTTTAGGAGGCCGTGTTTGGAAAACAAATGTGATAGTGTGAGTATTAATCAAACAATAACAAAGGCGTGTGAAATGAGTTAGAGAGAACTAGACTGATTGCTTTAATTACTCGCGGCGTTAAATATTTCCAGGACAAAAGACGCTGCTTTTGTGCTGAGTTCGGATTGAATTTCTGCACTTCTTCTCTTAACGGCTGTAATTACGGGAAACGGCATGCTGGGAGCACAAAGACCCCGAATACCCACAACACACACTACTGCAACACTCTGTGTGTGTGTTAGTTATTAAAACCACTATTAACACATGAATCTGCTTGTGTTTAGGGATGCATCTCTATATCTTGGCCCTGGCCAAACTCAACTCAACACTTCAACTTTATTCATTATAACTTGATTATTTGCACAAATAGTTTGCTGAAAAGGGCTGAAGTTGGTGTTTATTTAGTGAGAGACTGACAGTGTACATGAGGAGTTCAACTTGGACTTCATTATTTGCATTTGCATTATCCAAAGTGACCTGCACTGAGTTCAGTTATCCGTTCTTGTATTCCCTGGGAATCGAACCCATGACCTTGGTGTTGTTGCTATACTAGCTCAATCCTTTGAAATGTTGATATTATCACACCAATTTTGTTTAATTTGATTAAACTGGATGAACATTTCCAACTAACACCACACACAATATTCATCAGAATTCATACTCACTGATCTGATGTTTGTACTGCTGTTTTCCCTCCAAGATTATGTCACTTCCTGGAGGATGATGTCATTCAGGAACTGTGGGAGATATGGAGGGCACAGGATAAAAATTATATATTGTTATGAATTAACATTTGAATTGATTATCAATTAAAACAATATTCTCAAAAAACGTGTTTAGTATGAAACACTTTGATTAGACAATCTATGGAATCTTTCCCAATAAACTGTCAGTTTAAGCAGTGAAATAATTTAGAAATTCACCCCACATTCACTTCATTGTAATACTGTGATAAAAGAATCCTAAAATAAAAGACATATTTAAAAACTTTGAGTGAGTTTAATATTTTATCCAAAATACATAATGTTCTGCATTATGAAAGTTTGTTTCCGCCATGGGGGGAAAGGTAATTGTTTTATATTTTTTCTTTCTTTTTTTTTTAATCTCACATTTCTGAGTAAAAAAGTCGAAATTGTGTGTTACACTCTCAGAATTGTGAGATATAAATGCAGAATTGCAAGATACATTGTCAAAATTATGAGACACATTGCTAGATATAAAGTCAGAATTACGAGATATAAAGAGAATTGCGAGATATAAACACAAAATTGCTAGAAATAAAGTCAGAATTATTAGATATGAACAGAATTTCTAGACATAAAGTCAGAATTATGAGATATAAATTCTGAGTTATGAGATATAGACATAATTATGAGATATAAACAGAGTTTCTATATATAAAGTCAGAATGATGAGATATAAATTCTGAATTATGAGATATAGACAAAATTACGATATATAAACAGAATTGCTAGATATAAAGTCATAATTATGAGATATAAATTCTGAGTTATGAGATATAGACATAATTACGATATATAAACAGAATTGTTAGATATAAAGTCATAATTATGAGATATGAACAAAATTGCAAGATAGAAAGTCAGAATTATGAGATATAAACAGAATTGCTAGATATAAAGTCAGAATTATGAGATATAGACACAGAATTGCGATATATAAACTCAGAATTGCAAGATATAAACTCAGAATTATGAAATATAAACAGAATTGAGAGATACAAAGTCAGAAATACAAGATATAAAGTCAGAATTACGAGACAAACAGAATTACTAGATATAAAGTCAGAATTATGAAATATAAACACAGAATTGTGATATATAAACTCAGAATTGCAAGATATAAACTCAGAATTATGATATAAAAAGAACTGAGAGAAATAATGTCAGAAATTCAGCATTGCGTTAGTTCAGTCAGGCCACGTTAGTCAAGCTTGCATCAGCCGACAGTCAGCTGTTCCTGACGTGTACCAATCCAGTGTTTACACCAATCACATGCGGTCTATTTAAATTCCCATTCTTCAGCGTCTCTTCCATCGCATCGCTGCTTGCCATTAACTCCCTCCTCCAACCCCAACTCCACCAACTGAACCTGTAATCTGATCTAACTTTTGTCTCTTTCTTTACAGTCACTTCATTGGAACAATTCTCTATCACATTTCGTTTACAACTCATGTAATTGTGAATTGTAATTATGTATGCATATAATGGTTCTGTTCTGTACCTCAGGGGGGTTTGTCTCGCTGCTCTCCCCGCTCTGTCCAAGCATGGCTGCATGGACAGGCGTGTGGAGTGTTGCCCAGAACATAACCATACTGTGAACACGTAACTGTATGCTATATAATTGTCATAAATATAATTGACGGAAGTGGTCCTGATTGAATTATGAGATATAGACACAGAATTGCAATATATAAACTCAGAATTGCAAGATATAAACTCAGAATTAAGAAATATAAACAGAATTGAGCGATGCAAAGTCAGAATTACAAGATATAACAGAATTGCAAGATATAAACTGAATTGCAAGATATCATCTCTTTCAAAGCTACTTGACTTCATCATAAAAAATAAAAAAATCTTCTCTTTCTAATTTGTACATTGTGACGAGTGGGGCGGGGCCGAGATCCGTGGGAATGGAGCGAGGCCGGTGGAGTTAATGAGAATGCGTGACACCTGCACCACTCACCAGTCTCGAGTCCCACGGAGGAGCTCCGGAAGGATAAAGGGAGAAGCAACGAATGTGTAAGATGAGAGAGGACCAGGCCTGGACTTTATTTTGTATTTTGGTTCTGTTTGTGCGTGACAGTCATCCGCGAGGGGCTGTCACGCTATTTTGTGTTTATTTTAGTATTAAAGTTTTATTTAAATGTTCGCCGGTTCCGCCTCCTTCTTCCCGTGACTATGAACGTTTTTATGTTGTTATGTACATATTTGAACAATGCCTAAAACTTGGTTTTACAAGCACTTCCTGTGACTGTTTGCCTCTTTAAGAATTGCTTTATGTATCCCCCAACTGTAAGTCGCTTTGGATAAAAGCATCTGCAAAATGATTAAATGTAAATGTAAATATAAAGTCACCATTATGAGATATAAACAGAATTGCGAGATATAAAATCAAAATCACAAGATATAATGTCAGAATTATGAGATATAAACAGAATTGCGAGATATAAACACAGAATTGCGAGATATAAAGTCAGAATTATGAGATATAAACAGAATTGTGAGATTTGAAGTCAGAATTATGAGATATAAACAGAATTGTGAGATATAAACTCAGAATTGTGAAAGCAGCAATGACATACTTTATTAATTTATTTATTTGTTTAAGATTTCATTCGTTCATTCATTAATTTAATCTGTGGCAGAAACAAGCTCCCATACAGCATACTAGGAATGACCCAAAGCAGCAAGTGTCCTTTCATTCACACTCCCTCGCTCACCTTCCGTGCACGTGTGTGCCGTCAGTCGTGAAACAGGAGTAATTACTCGCGATATAAAGGCTTTGTTGCACTGACATGCAGTGGTCAGTCCACTCGCGCACTGAGCCGCTGAAAGCCCTGGATTAAAATCGCTCTCTTAAAGTCTCTCGCGGCTCGTAAACACGCTGATGAGCTTCTAAAGGGATCAGACTCAAAGACGGTTAATTTGGCCCTTTGGTGGCTGACAGATGGGCCGCAGTATCTCAGTGTCAACTTAAATACTATATGCTGAGGATCATATTTAGATTCATCTCTGCAAAGGTACTTAAGACAATATTGTTTAAAGGAGCCCAAAGCCACGCGCCTGACACCGGCAGAATTAATTGGTTACATCAGTCATTCAACAGTTTAAAGAGGGGAAAATATGCAGTTTAAATCTTGAATTTAAATTGCATATTAAAGTGTAATACCATGTTTCATTACTTAAAGTTCAGATGGTTTTTGAGCAACCTAATACTTTTAAAAGCCGCCGAATCGCAGGGTGAAACTCATCATAGGTGACTCGAGTGGGCTGTTATTTATGACGGGGTCAGTGTGGAGATCTGGGAGGGTAAATGTCACGTATTGATCGCCACTGATTGATCCGTGGCTGCAGTCATTGACATTCTCTCCCCTTACAGCACCGTGTGTGTGTGTGTGTGTGGTACCTTCAGCCGGAGATGTGCCGGGAATTTTCTCACTTTCTGGGAAGCAGCACAAGCCTGGAAATGATCCACATGTTTCTGGAAATAGAACCGCTGGGAGATCTTAAATTAACTAATTTAGAAATCAAATTCATTTTATAACAACATTTGTTTGTTTACTAACAATATAGACAGAAATTTGTGTGGAGTAACATGACTGTGTCAGAAAATAAACAAAATAATACACATGCATAAAACAAAATTAAAAATTTTGTTTTCTATAATTCGAATGGTTGTTTCCTGTTGTATGGATTATGAAAAGCATACTAGCACACTCCATACAAAGAGAGTTTAGAACTATTTAAGAGTAATATATTCAGAATTTAACCAATTTGTCGCTCAGCTGTGGAGGAAGAGTGCTCTCATTATTATAGAGGGATTTTGATTGGACAAAAAATGAGTAAATGCCTCACAAATGATGTGTTTGCTAAAAGTTTGTCTTGTCATCTTTTAGTAGTTGGCCTTTGCACCTTTGACATCTTTAAGTAGTAGGTTATAATAAAGCTAAAAATCTAGAGACATAAGATTTTGTTACATAATCAATCTTTAAATTGTGATTGTTTTACTTCCCTAGTGTATATATGAGTAAAACAGCTTCTTGAATGAGGAAAAAATGCAGGTCTGGGCTTGATTTAGTCCACTGGGGATTGATTGACTGGATTGTTGTGGTCTGCTAATTGCTGTGAATGTTTCACGTGAGTGACAGAGGGACTGAAACTCATCTGGCTGTAATAAAACGTGATTTGTCAATTTTGTTTTTATAGTGACGTTAAAATCTTTTGGCTCAAAGATCATAGATTACAGAATGTGGTGATATTTGTCAAGTTCTACTAGAGTTTGGCCAAACTTTATTATATTAACAGCGATGAGCACAAGCTCACATCTGCAACTGTATCATGGAATTTAGGTCCAAAAATTTTTAAAAGAAAAAGCAAAAGTGTTTTTTACAGAAACAGAAGAGTAGAGCACACAGTTGGGTGGCCAAGTCCATGGTTTTGGACTTTTGCCTCTGGTTGCATAGATTGTATTTGACTGTATTTGACAGAAATGAACATATTTTACCCATTTTACATTCTTCCAATATTAAAACTGCGCTAGAGGAGTTTTGTGACTAGTATGGATAGGATGCCTTTGGGCTCCTTTATTAAAATAGATTGATTACTACAGTATAAAGTGATTTTCAAGTTGAAACAGTGTTATAATGCATAACAATGACTATAAAATCTGTATTTTGGGTATATTTTGAGTTTTGATATTCGGCATGGGGTCATTGGGATAGTTTGGGCTGATTCTGATTGGCCACTGGGCTAGTTTTGATAGCAGATCTATTCATGTTCTTTCAACAGATTCAGTATGTGGACTGTTTAACATTCACGCTGATTTTCTAAAATCAGTGAATTAGCATATATATTTACACATTTGGAAGACCCTTTTATCCAAAGTGACCTCACTGGATTGCAGTTCATCATGCATTCCCTTGGAATCAACCCCATGATCTTGTTGTTGCAAGCGTGGTGCTCTACAGTCTGACCTACAGGGACAGTATCACTTGCACCAACAATGAAACAGCAGGCATATGTATATATATATTAAAAAAATAATAATTCTAACTTTGTTTGGATGCATTCAGAAAGTAACCCGAGTGCACTTTGATTCCATGTTGACTTTAAAAACAGCCGTGAGTGAACTCAAGCACAGTCTCTCTCTGTCTCTCGTCCAAAGCGCCCGTAACTCTCTCTCTCTCGCTGTAACTAAGCGCGCATCTGTGTCCGTGTGCGCGCCGGCGGGGCCGCTCGCGCTGCAGGTGACAGCTCTCCTCCAACGCGCCCGTGAGCGACTCGGAACGCGCCGTTGTCCCCGCGCGTCTCGCACAGTTAGAGGTGATTTGCAGTGACGTGTGCTTGGAGTGCACCTTCCCAGTCCACTGTCAGCTCAATGCGACCTGGCAGGTCCGACTCCGCACGATGGGAAAGGAGAACGGGAACACGTTGTCAGTCGCCCGAAACCGGGGCTCTCTTTGCCTGGACCGCAATGTCACGGGAAGAGCTGGCGGGCGGCCGCGGAGGTGAGTGAAACTTGCTCGTCTGATGTCGCTACAAGGTGAGTTTCAGCTGCCGCCGCGATTCATTCTCTCTTTGAGCTTTCGCAGGTCTGGCATGCTAGCGTGCTGTGGCTGTCTCACACACACACACACACACACAAGTTTGCTATTTTCAGGCTGTTTACCTCTCAGTTTACCTTCACTAAAGAGGTGCTTTAGCGCGAGCGAGAGCAGAAGGTGCATTTCAGCCTGCAGCGTAAATGCGCGCGCGTGCCCATCTCTCTCTCTCTGTCTGTCTGTCTCTCTCTCTCTCTCTCTCTCTCTCTCTCAGGTGAGCGTGAGTCAGACAGTAAATGTTTACTGAGCATGGAGTCTGTTAATATTTCCCAGGGCTTTTCCCCACTGAGGTGAGCAGCATTACCTGTTCACTGAAGCTCAGCTCAACACACAATGAGCCCTGAGTGTTTGTGTTTATGTCTTGTTTAACAGTGACCAGGCCCTCAGTCCAAGCCCTCTGCATAGTAATAACATGCCATGAAGAATCATGTCAAATATGTCACAATAATGGATGGTTAATGGCAAATGTGATGTATGTGCTTTCAGCATTTCAGTGTTTCAAAAGTTCACACCATCATCAGGTAAAAGAGGACAGAAACAGTGTAAAAACAGCAGTGTGTAAAAGATTCAATGACTTCTTCTGTCAGTGGTTTTCTGTTGTGGTTTGTCTTGCACAACACAAATTTGGCACCAATTACAGGCTAAACATAATCTTAGAGACATTTTAATTATTATATGTCTATGTAATTCCCCAAAAATAGAAATTTAAAATAATTTAAATTTACATATAATCATTTAGAAGATGCTTTTATCCAAAGCGACTTACAAATGAGAGCGATAGAAGTCAATCAGACCAACAAGAGAGCAACGTTATAAAGTGCAGAAAATAGAAATCTTCCATTTTTAAATATTGTAATATTGTTGTGCTCTGAAACTCTGCAAAAAAAAAAAAAAAAAAAAAAAATCCTAATGCATTATGCTTTTATCTGAATTTACTTTAAAACAAAAAGTTAGCAATATACAGTCAGAGTCTGATCATAAGAGACAGAGAGAGACAGTAAGTGTGTCAGGCGTGTGCAAACACTACACTGAGGGTCTGGTGAGGGTCTCACACAATAAAGCCTCTATCAGAACTCATTCATCACGTCTTGAAGAGACTCTGAACTCATTCACATCTGATACACATCAGCTTCCTCTGCAACGACTCTCTCACACACACACACACACACACACACACACACACACACACACACACACACACACACAGACACAACAGGTTAAATATATACATTACACAACAACATATCCAAGCATCGACAAATAAAAACAAAAAAAAATAGCATTAAACTACACACAAACACACTATATCACATTACACTGCACTATTTTAACTCTGTACCATATATAATCTACCCTATTCTGTTCCCTAGCTTCCCACAGAAGCATTGTGTGAATTTGCACAACCTAATGTAAACATTTTTAATGATAAAAACACTAAACCCAACCCAATAAACTCATGCACACTGTCAGCGGCCTGTAAAACTCACCCATCATTTACATGACTCATGCAAATGCGGCAGGAAATGAATATTAATCTGTTATTGTGATGCAGATGTGCTTTGGATATGCAAATGACAGCACACAGTACCGGGGCCTTCAGGATATCAGGAGCGGTGACCTCCACACGACCCCGCAGCTCAAACTACCGCATGTGAAGTTACTACAGCTGCATAAACGCCACGGGAATCACATCAGACCAGCACAAACCAGCAATATGACCCAGAACAGAGATATGAAAACGCAGCGTGCACATGAAACGTGCTGGCAGTGTTACAAGTAACACGAGTTACGGAATCAGATTACTTTTAAATTACTAGTAAAGTAACGCATTACTTTTTAATCTACAATAAAATATTTGAGTTATTTTTCAAATAAGTAACACCAGTTCATTTGTTTCCCATATATTGACAGCTGACTGACAGCTCTCCTGCAAACTCAGAATATGACGCAAACCTGTAATAATTAAATGTTAAATAACACAAATATCCTTCATGTATTTAATCCTGTTGTCTTTGCTGCTGTCCTTCGATGATCCAGTTCAACCAGGAAAAATAACTAGAGATTAACATCACATTTGTGTTTCATTTTTTAATTGCTGAATTTGACAGTAATATAACTTTTTATATTAAAACCAAACAAGCATGCCCAGTCAAGTTTAGAAAAAGCAACATAAAAGTATAGTAATGCATTACGTTCCATAAAAAGTAATGCAATTAGATACTTTTTTAGGGAGTAACATAATATTGTAATGCATTACTTTTAAAAGTACCTTTCCCCAACAAGAATTTACAACCTGCAGGCCTAAAGGTCTTTTTACCCATACACTCTTATAAAAAAAATAATAATAAAAAAAGATTTTTTGCAAAAGATCCTTGAAGTTCAACCTCCAAGTGAACAGTACTTAAAAGAACCTTTTTTTTCTTAGTATAAAGAACATTTTAATAATCTGAAGAATCTTAAATACTAAAAGTTTCCAAGGATGTTAAATGTTCTTCGTTGAATCACTGATTTATATTGCTTTGTTATAAAAATGCAGTACAGAATGCTTGATAAAACTGATAAAATCAGTCAGATCGAACTGAGAGAAACACGCTTGACCACAAACTTTGGCTTTCAGTAATACGGTCCAATCGTTCCAGCTCCAATGTGCTGATATCAGGAGTAACATCCAGTTTTATAACTCATCCGAGACCTTTTACACTGCAAATATCACTGAACAATAAAATCAAATCCAGCACATTCGTCTTTACTCTTATCAGATGAGCTTTATTGCTCCAAACAATTACTGTCCAATCACACGGCAGACAGACGGAGGAAGTGATGTCACCGGCGGGACACTGAAGGATGAAGGCGTGTCAGGATGAGAGATTGGGCCGCTCCGGACCTGAACGCATGATGTATTGAGTTGCAACTAACCCTAACCCTATCCTAAAACAGAGCCGTAATAGTGTTTACTGGTTTATCTGGAAACACAAACCCAAAAACACCAACCCCTCCGCACCATTTCATTATAACATCATCTAGAAGCTTCTCAGGACTTTCTGCTGTTTGCAGAACTTCAGATCACTCCATTGAGATACTATTATAGTTTTTATTAATATTTCGAATCAGTTTGTACATTTTCCATTTTCATTTTAATTGTAGTGACAGTTTAGTAATTTAGTTGTGTTTTTGTAATTTTTAGTGTTTTGTGTATATTTTGGTAACACTTTATAATAACCTTCCTGTTACATTTTAATTTAAGGTGTCCTTGTTACAGTGTAATTATACGAACTGAGTAATATTCATTAACTGCATGGGGTTAGTATATGGTTAGGGTAAGGATTAGGGTTACTTGCATGTAATTATGAATAAATTATTGTTATTCTAATAGTAAGTACATGTAATGTGTAACAAGGACACCTTAAAATAAAGTGTTACCAACCTTCCTTCGTTAACTTTAGTTAATGCATCAACTAAGCAATGCATTCTTACAGTATATATGAATCTTTGTTAATATCAGCCAATAAAACTGCACCTTGTTAGCTCAAGTTCATTAAATGATATAAACAGAAACTAGTTATGATTTAAACACGATTAACATTAACTGTGATTAATTAATGATTTTTTTCATTGGTAGTTCATGTTAGTTAACTAAGATTAACTGAGGTTTAAGTTTATTGTAAAGTGTTTGTATTTTATTTGTATTTTTATTCATTTTTATTTCAGTTTTTCCTTTAGTTATGTTAGTAGATCTAGTTAATTGAATTGGAAATAAAATTAAAAAAAATTAACAAATAGAAAGTTTTTAATATCTTATTTCAGTTAACATTTATTTTATTTCAAGAAATGAAAACGGTTAGTATGTAATTTTAGTTTCCATTTTAGTTTCTCAAGATGTTTCTCAGAAGATCAAGTAAATCTACTTTATGGTTTGGATCTTTTTGTAGATTTTGATGTGTTTTATAATTTTTCAACACAAAACCTCATGAAATGACAGCACGATGATGCAGTGTTTGATCAGATCAATCAGAGAGTCATTAGCAGGTTATTTCAGCTCAGTTCATGTTGATCACAAACACCCGTCTCATATAAACATGACCCCAATTTTCAGAGCGCTGCGGATCGAGAGAGAGAGAGAGAGAGAGAGAGAGAGAGAGAGAGCCCTCCTGCAGGCGGCTGCTTTTACACACTCTCTATTATTCATACTGACAATATAATATAATCACTATTTTGTTTTATTGTAATCTTACTAGTGCATTGTCATCTCGTAAGTGATTTCGTGTTAAATATTTAATAAATTCAAATGAGCAACAGCCCACATATAAAATTAAATGTACTGTTGGAGGATTTTGGATGCGTCTTTATCATTAACGGCCTATACTGAATTAAATATTTGACTTTTAGATTTTATTTAGTATATTAAAAGGAAAGTTCACCCAAAAGTGATCATTCTGGCATTGTTTACTTTCCCTAAAGTCGTTCCAAACCTGCATGACTTACTTTATACTGCAAAACACAGAAGATGTTTTGAAGATCGTTAGAGTCTGTCACTGCATGGACAAATTTAATTTTTCCAAATATCTTTTTATGTTTTGCAGAAGGAACACATGAGGGAGAGTGAATGATGATTGTTTGGGGTGAACTGTCCCTAATAAATAGTTTTTTTTTTTTTTTTTTTTTTTTTTTTTTTTTTTACTTTTTCTAATCAATAAATGTGACCTGGAGAACAAAATCAGTCATGAGCAGCACAGGTATATTTGTAGCAAAAGCCACTGTATGGTTCAAAATTATAAATTTTTCTTTTATGCAAAAAATCATTAGGATATTAAGTAAAGATCGTGTTCCATGAAGATATTTTGTAAATTTCCTACCCTAAATATATCAAAACTTCATTTTTGATTAGTAATATGCATTGCTAAGAACTTCATTTGAACAACTTTAAAGATGATTTTCTCAATATTTAGATTTTTTTGCTCCCTCAGATTCCAGATTTTCAAATAGTTGTATCTCAGACAAATATTGTCCTCCTAACAAACCATACATCAATGGAAAGCTTTCAGATGATTTATAAATCTATAAAACTAATTTTCTTTCCTGTGAACACTGATAATAAGTGAACAACTTATTAATTAATAGGTTATCTATGTCACTTTCAATCCATATTACGTAAAATCCCTTTAAATAACAAAAGCCACAATGACATCATCCTCCAGGAAGTGACATCTTTTTGGCGGGAAAATAGCAGCAACATAATTTGTCAATTGGATCTGATTAATTCTGGGAGGTTATGAGGTGTTAGTGGTTTGGTTTTGTGTCTCTTTACATTTGTGTTTTTGTCCAAATTACACAAATCAATGACATCAAAAAAAAAAAAAAAAAAAGTTGAGTTTCAGTGCCTCGCTGCAACAGCATTAACTCAATCGACATCCTGTTATGTGTAATAATCGAGTATTAATGAAGTGTCTAATCAGATTTCTGAAAAATGTTTGTCAAATTTATGTATAAATACTTTTATAATCTGCAACTCAGGCCGATTCATGTGAGTTGGAAAGGTACTGAAACCATGACCATCTATAAACATCTCAGTGTCGTGAAGCCCGGGAGCGCAGGAGAAATGACTCTCATATGCAGCGGATAACTGGAGACGTTTCCTGAGGGTCAGCTGAACGCAGGAGAGCTCATCCACTGACCAGACGCACAAAACATCACGACTGGTTTTCTCCAATCACCCGAGGCCAGGTTCTGCATCACGGCACCAGAAACGGCCTGTTCCTCTCTCACCCGCCGCTCTCGCTCCTGTGTGTTTAAGGCAAGGTGACAGAGCCACGCACAAGAAAAATCCCCTGATTTCCAGAAGAGCCGGAGGTGGCCGGATCCGGATTGTGGGCGTTTCTCCCAAAGAAGAAAGAGAGATGAACTCTGACAGTCCCTCCACCCCTACAGCGGCCTGCGCCCAAGATTACGATATTTCTTCTGAAAGCTCTTTTACTGAAGAGCGCAGACGCAGCACTGCAGGAGGAAGATCTGTCTCATGTTATTAAACACGCTGCATATGTCCGGTCACAGATACCTCTGTGATATAGGTCACGCGTGCACAGGCTGATGCGTGATGTCAACGCGGTTCCGGGGTCACGGATTGGCTGGCAGGCTTGGACATGTGACAGCACTGGATACAGAGAGACGGACTGAGTTTATCTGGCCACCTGTCCAGCAGGAGAGAGAGACAGAGGAGCCGATCAGAAAAAATACTGATAATATTTAGATGGGTTTTATCTCAATCTGATATAATCACATCATTATTCACATGATGCAGCTGATTGGTTCTTTTCACATCAGCAGCCAATGAGCTCGCTGCTCAACATTCAAATACTCTGCTAGTGCTGCTGTAGCATTTGCAGCGCGCTTCAGAAACCCTCCACCTTCCCCAGCTCCACCTGCATACTGTAGATCTGCTGTGGTGTGATTTCATGTATGTTATGTATCCCTACATGCTCACAGCAGCATGTCTGTGGATGCACTGGCAGTAGCAAGTCTCCATAACAGATCTATTCTGCCAAGACCAAAAACATTAACACTGCCAGGTATATCACCATGCTAATCTCACCAAGAGTTGCCATGACAGAACCGATAATATCATAATACTCTAACGTCCTTAAAAAGTCTTTAAAACATCTTACATTTGGTTTAAAAATGTAAGATGTTATAATAGCCATCCCTGGCTATTATTGGTATTTTTGTGACACAGTAAACAGCATCTGCCATTTAAATTAATGTAAAATTTCTATATTCTCTCGGTGAACTGTATTTAAACTTACAGTCATTCTCTTTTAGTTGAGCTGCGCCTGTTTAATAAATAAAACAATGATGCACACACTTTTTTGTTTGATGTTGATTTACTTACTAAACAGCACTAACTAATAATAAACTCTAATTTAACTTTAAATAAACTCTTCGTAACTTTAAGGGAAAAACTGCATAACACGATTCAATCTGAAGAGAAGTGCAGTTATTGCTGTTAAAGGGTTTGTGGTGACAGAAATGTTCAGAGCAAACAGAGATTCACTCATAAATGTTTGAGATTTAGTGTTTGAGAAAAAGTAGAGAGTGAGACTCCGCGTGTTTCTATGTGTCTGATACTCTCTAAAATACAAAGTATTAAAGATGAACACTGACGTGTTTATGAGTGCTGCAGTTTTGGCATTTATGAGCTTCAACATCGACTGCTGATGAACATCTGTACTATCTAGTTTCATTTAGAACATTTTATATCATTACATCGTATTTTATATCTTTTGCATGTGAACACAAACCAGACAGACATTTATTTAGCCAGCATCCACTGTATAATGAATGATTTAAACTGGAAGACTGAACTGTGTTGAGTATAGTTTACATAAATGTCAGTTCAGGGCACGTTGTTTATTTGATACATTTAAATGTGTAGTTTTAATCAACCACTTAGAACTTCTGTTTCATTCATTTTATTTTACATTTCTTAACTGTTGTTTGAATTTAGCTGTAAAGCCAATAATATGCTGTTTAGTTTAACAGCTTGCCCCATATTACAGACAATATGCAGCACTGTATATTTATATCTGTGCATTTATGCAAAACAGCTTACAATAAAATAAATAAATAAATAAATCAGTTCTTTAAAGATTTGTAGAGGTTTAAAGTTTGTGTCTGTACAGAAATAAACACACCACTGGAGTATAATATGTGACCACTAGCCCCGCTCTCCTCTGATATGATCCAGTAAATCCAGTAAGTTGGTCATTCTGACCTACAAACATCTGAAAATACATGAAGGCTGATTTCCAGAACAGCTGAAGAAGATGATTTATCACGAGCAGATCTACTGATAGACGGATGATTTCACAACACCTGAAATATGAACATGGATAGTGTTGAAGATCTCTGAACTGAAGCAGTGCACTGGTTTGATGGTGCTGTTCTGACCCCTGCTGGACACTCACTGCACTGCACATTCACCACCACTGACCGTGTGGAGGTATTTATAGGCACCTTTGATCAGTGTGTGTGTGTGTGTGTGTGTGTGTGTGTGTGTGTGGTAGAGAGAGAGAGAGCTCAAGGTCACTTCTGGTTTTATTTCCAGCATGTTTTTTGATCTGTGTCTCGGGATGACAAGGTAAAACACACAAACACACAGCAAATGCAGTGATCAAACACAGCAGACACATGTAGCAGGAAATAAACAGAGAATAAGCCCTCCGGTGACACACACACACACACACACACACCTTCTGCTCAGCAGGCCTGTGATCGGTCAGTCTGAAGTCGCTTGGAGCCAAACACACGGGCAGATAAAAATAGTTTGAGATGTTTCAGTGTCGGTGTCAACAATCTGTCAGACACCTGGGTACGACCCCCATCACATCACATGACCATCACAGCAGCGTCAACACTCGACCTCATGACTGCATGAACCTGAGTGAGGTTATTTGTTCAAATAAGCATCTTTTCCACACAACAACAGTCATATCTGTCCCCAAAACATCATAAAAGCATATGAACACACACCTGGTGCACGACAGGCCTGACACAAATATTCTGAAGTCATGTGAAGTTCTGTGTGAGAAACAACCAAATATTAGTCGTTCAGTGAAAATCTATCCCCTCTGAGCACATCTTATTTTAATTTCCTGCAATTGTGCAAGATTCATTAGCTGTTATAGGTAACCATCTATAGCAACGCTCAATAAATGATAAACTACAGTGTGTTTAAAGTAAAATATGATGATGAAAAAGCAGTTTGCAATATCGAGCAGCATAACAGACTGTAAATAACTATAAACAAATGACACCGGAAGTCTCGCACATTCAAGCTACAAACTGGCCTCTTAATTACCTTAAAAATAAGGATGATACTTTATATGTGGATACTATATTACGTCTTTACGTTTGCATTTGTTCTTTATTCATGCATATATTTTGTTGTATTTCCTCGTCAATAAAAATAAAGAACAAAATCTACCGTGCATATGCTGTATGCTCAACTCGCGCATGCGCTTTGCTTTTTGTGCACAAATTAGTTGATCCACAAGGTGGCGACACTGGACCGGACTGTTTTCTGGGCTGTTGTTGAACACACTAAAGTGAAAAGATTAAACTTTCTAGTGCGCATATGTGGAGCACTTGAGTTTGCGCACGTTATGGGAGAAACAAACCTTTTCGAAATGCTGATTCAGTTGAACCAATTGCTTCGAAAAATACTATAGTGGTTCACTATTTTGAACCACTCGTAATGACCAGATACTGGTGATGCCTCCTGGTCAAAACTGTTTAAATCCAGCAAAAACTCATGCTAAACATGCATAAAAACACCTTTTACAATTTTATTGAAAGTGTGTAATCTATTAATGGCAATTAACAAATCATCAGATACTATTACCTATGAAGTGTTTATATAATATGTTATTTTATAACTTTGCAGTGGCTGTTTTTGTTTTGTTTTTGTTTGTTTGTTTTTTTGGGGGGGGTCTGCTAAACAGGCCAGTAAGAGACTATTATATATAACCATTGTATATATTTTAACCTCATACACTGGTTCGATGCAGATCGCCCCCTAGTGGCAACTATTGACATTTCAAAACTTTTTGAAGCCTGGTTTACTGAAATCCCGTGACTTTTGACAGTTTGCTACAAGCTCAGTCCAAATCACTGCTTCAAAACAAGTGATCTGCAGAGGTTTCGAAGCGTCATGAAGCAGCTTCATGCTATCAAATGGATTTTGAAAGGTTTAGCTGTACAAGTGTTGGTGTTGGCCTATACTTTCATTGTGTTGTCTGTCCTCTCTGGACAGTGAAAAGCTTCATGAACATTCTTCTAAATCTCCAGTGTGAAAATAACATCACAGGGTTTGAAACAACACGAGTGTAAATACTGAGAGTATTTTAACTCTCAGACAGAGTTAACGACTCCACAACAACAAATAACGGACCCGGGACCACCCTGCGATCCATCTCCGGTCCCCTCTCGGCCCGCCAGCACAGGGTTTTAATTACCCAGAGTCCCGTGCGGCTGAAGCCTCTCCTGGGTCAGTGCAGCCCACCCTCATCATTAATTACTGCTGACCTCGTCACGCTGACCGCAGACGCTCTTCACAAACACATCACGTGTGTCATTAGTCAGGGAGTAACATATGAGACATTAAACGTGCTCCAAACATTTCATTTGTTCTCAATTATTCACGTCTTTGAAGGTTCAGAAGAGTCGTTAATATGGAAATCAGCTCACATGCTAACGAGCTCTTGCTATCTGATTTGGAACACACCACTGGAGCACATTAACAGATCACTGCACACTTCTTTCTTTCTTTCTTTCTTTCTTTCTTTGTCTACAAACCTGACAGAGCTATTCAGATAAATACATCAATATCAACATTCACAGTCCATCTTACCTAATGTAATGTGATTTTATTGTGATGATTTGATCATGTATGTACAGTATGTCTCTATGTCAAATCTATTATTATTTGATATTATAGTTATATTATAAGCCTTTATTACATGTAACCAGTAAACCAGCGTTAGACTACAGTATGAACCAAAAAAAGCTGCATTTCCTACAGCGGCGTCCAAAATCACTGACAAAATATCTATCTGACTATGAGTTAACGTTAACATTAACTAGTAACCTGTGCAGCCTGCAAGATACGAGATTATCAGGAGTTAAAGTTTTTCTCTGGACTAACATACAATACAATACCATGCAAAAGTTCAGAGTCAAGAATATTTCTTTTCTTTTTTTATTCATCAAGGATGCATTTAATTGTTCAAAAGTGAGAGTAAAGACATTTATTATGTTACAAAAGATTTCTGTTTCAAATAAATGCTGTTCTTTTGAACTTTCTGATCATCTGTGAATCCTGAAAAATAAAATGTATCACAGTTTCCACAAAAATATTGTGCAGCACAACTGTTTTCAACATTGATAATAATCAGAAATGTTTCTTGAACAGTAAATCATCATATTAGAATGATTTCTGAAGATCATGTGACACTGAAGACTGGAGTAATGATGAAAATAAATTACAGTTAAACAAATATTCACATAGAAAACAGCTATTTTAAATTGTAATAATATTTCAGTTTTTTCCCCCATTTTTACTGTATTTTGGATCAAATAAATGCAGCCTTGGTGAGCAGAAGATAGTTCTTTCACAAAAAAAAAAAAAAAAAATTAAAAAAAACTGTACTGACCCCAAACAATATCACCCACATCAGCATGATTTGATGTTGATTTTAATATATCAGGTCCTAATGTTGGACTAAAGACAAGGCTAGCAGTGTCTCTGTGTGCTCTGCTGGTTAATTTGGCAGTCTTGAGTGTTGATGTATGTGTTGAGTTTCTTTGAGGTCTGAGAATCTTCTCAATAACTCCATTCTGAGAGTCCAGCGCAGACCCAAACCTCATCCTCAGCCACAGTCACATTTACTAACATTCACGCAATCTGCTTTAACACATCTAAACCCTGGGCAGTATTTGTCTGACAGCAGATATCCTGAACCCAGATGGAGGAGGCTGCTCGTTTCTCTAAAGAAGGTTAATCCATTTAACTCCTGCATATTGATATGCCAATTACATCTAATTGAGGAGGAGGCATCAGTCAAGGTAATAGTGCAGAGAGAGCGTCGGCGCGCATCGGGCCGCGGGAACACGTGTAAGATCGTCTCTCCTAATTGGGCCAGAGCGACTCGGGCAAACGCAGTGAGCTGTGCGACTCCAGACCAGACACATCCGTCAACAGCGCATCCCATAATGCACTTCACCTCCCCATGCTGGGCCTCGCCTGAGCGTGTCCGAAAATGATAAAAGTGAACGGGGGAGAGGACGGGACGGGGCGCGGGTGAATATTTATTCTGTCTGGAAGCGGCTGGATCAGTGAATGAAGTGCAAACAAACCCAGGAGTGATTTGTAGAGACATTAAAGTCTCTTCTGAACCCTTTTGCTGTCATTTTGTTTTAGTATCATTAAGATACGTTTTTATTTTTATTAATAAAAAAAAAGTATTTAAACATTTTTTTTTATTTTATTAATAATTTACTTTTATTAATGATTATGAATAAATATATAAATATTTATATTAATAATTTGAATGTTTTTAATTTGATATTTTCGTTTTTCATGTTACTTGTTTTTTTGTCATTTTTATTTATTGTTTTTGTTTTAAAAGGTCTATATAGTATTTATTCATTTTTATTTATGTTTAGTGCATCAAGTTAAACTAAATGAAAATGAGTATTTTAGAATCACTGAGATACTATTATAGTTTTTTTTATTATTATTATTAATACCTTGAATTAGGGTTTTTTTTCATGTAATTTAATTAAAGTTTTAGCAATTTTGTTGTGTTTTTATTTTTTAATTTTTGATATTTTTGACATTAATAGGTCATTATGTAGTTTTCTCAGTTTTATTACAGTTTTAGTTATTTTAGTACATCAAGCAAAGCTAAATAATGAGAAATAATTATAATGAGAGTGAAACATTTTGGTATAAAATCTTAAAAGTATTTGTAATATTTATTTCAGTTAAAATGTATTTTAATTTCAAGATTTTTTTCCTCATCTAAAATTATTATTATTATTATTATTATTATTATTATTTATGTATTTATTTATTTATTTATTTTATTTTTTTGCATAAATACCTGGACAATAAATATTTTGTCTGTACAGTATTTCTCAGTATTTGTCTCAATATTTCATATTTCATTTTATATCATCATGTCATGAAGTCCAAGGTAATTGCAGCACTAGTTATGATGCAAAAATAATGTGACAGAATTACAAAATGTAATATCATGCATTACAAACCTGCTT
Organism: Cyprinus carpio; assembly: GCF_018340385.1. Lineage (NCBI taxonomy): Eukaryota > Metazoa > Chordata > Actinopteri > Cypriniformes > Cyprinidae > Cyprinus > Cyprinus carpio. Next base: position 5,238,262 of record NC_056577.1, read on the forward strand.
CTATTGTGTTCCAGTTCATTTTGGAAAGTTTCAAAGATTCACTGTGAAGTCAGACCATGCTTATGACTAAATGCAGGTGAATGTCATCATGCAGAGAGACAAACACGGTTTAAGCAAATAAAATGCATCAGTGAGTCAAAGTTTCTGCATTCCAAGACAATAAAACCTGCTCAGGAAATATTTGCAGAGACAGTTGTGTGTAAAACACGGTAAATGATCCTCTAAATGATATCCGTACACATGCTAAACAAATACTAGCATTGCATAACAGAAACAGGACACATTTTCCCACGAGGGGCTCGTTTGGCGGTTTACTAATGAATAACTCACTCCAGTGCAAAGTACGAATGATTGTTTCACCGCTCTCATGTGTTAAAGTTTTTTCATCATTTTACTGCACTGAACATATTCCTGCTGCTTTTGAACCAGATATCGGTCGGCTGTCATCATCTAATCATCATTTTTAAAAATACTAATTTAACATGTTAGCAAATGTCAGAATGAATATCCATTTTTCATACTTTACATGACTGCCTAACTAGAGCTTAATTTTATTTAGACAAAACAGTATAGAATTTTGGTCTGGTTTTTTAACCATAACATAAAAGTAATTATTGGCTTATCTGCATAATAATAATTGAATTAGTTTTTAGTTTTATATTCTCCCTTTTAATTTTAAAGTTTTAATAATTGTGTTGTGTGTTTGTCATTTTTATTTTGTATTTTTATTTATTGTTTTGGGGGTATTTGTTTATTTTTATTTCAGTTTTAGTTATTTTAGTGCACCAAGTTAAACTAAATGTAAGTATTTTAGAATAAAGTAAATGCATGATAAATAAATAAATAAATAAATAAGTAAATGTAAAAGTATTTTAGAATCTTTGAGATACTGTTGTAGTTTTTTTATTATTAACATTTGAATTTAATTTTTAATTTCAGTACAAACCAAACCATTTGAACAGAATTATTTGTTTGATGAACAAAGACTAATTTCAGCATGCACATTAAATCAGTTTTTTAACTGTTCTACACAAACTCTATGAGGAAATATAACTTTTATTCAAATTAATGGCACAAAATCATTTGCAATCCTTGGATCATTAGCTGATGTGAAGAAAAACATTTACTGGCTATTTTGCAAACAATTGCATATAAAACTGATTCATCAGTAATGGACACTGATGCTCTCGTCATGTTAACGAGCAGCTTCACAGAGCAACAGCAGCCAATAAAAATGCTTCGTGCTGCACCAATAGAATGTGTCTATTTGGCTCCGCTGGCGCTCAGCGCTGATCCCAGAGCAGTGATGAAGCGGTGAACATCGGTGAAGGAGTTGTAGAGCGGCACTGGAGCGACCCGCAGCACATTGGGCTCTCGCATGTCACACTGAAACACCAGACACACAACACACACTTACACACTCAGGGAGCCTCCACAGGTCTATGATTGTGTAAGTGGGCGGATCTCAAGATAACGGTGTGAGTTCAAGGCACAGTTCACCCAAAAATCATTATTCTCTTATCTTTGCAACACAGATTAAGATGTTTTTAAGAGTTTTCTGTCCTCCGCTGAAAGTCTCATGCAACCAAAACTCTCAAGATCCAAAAACGTAATAAAAGCATCATAAAACAAATCCATATGAATCGAGCAGTGGAATCGATTTAATTCACATTTATAAAACGGATCATTCCAGTCCTTGATTCTGATTGGCTGAGCCGCATTCCAAGCTGTTGTAAAGTACTCTACAAACATACACCTTTGTTTACATTTGTATGTTGCTTGGCAACAACTTTGTTGCAACCACAACTGATTCTAAAGAACTACATTGTTTGGTGGAAGAATACTGTTTTTATTAATATCATTAAGGCCCGTTCACACAAAGAACGATAACTATAAACATAACTATAAAGATAACGATATTAGCGTCCACACCAGCGAACGATATCTTCTTTTTATTCTAAGCGCACGCTCGTTTGCCGCTTTAAATTCTCAAGCGCATTACAGCAGGATGAATTCTGATTGGCTGTCAATTTTTTATCGTTCATCAGCTGGAAAAAATAGTTTTGAAAGTGATTCCAACGATATCGTTTTTCTTTGTCTTTATCGTTATAGTTGTGGTGTGGACGCTGCTGTTCTTTAATACTGAAAACGATTTTTAGAACTATATCTTTATCGTTATCTTTATAGTTATCATCCTTGGTGTGAACGGGCCTTTACACTTTATTTGCTCTTTTTTTATTTTGTAAAACCTTACTATGTATATCGAATAACCGTTTTATAAAAGCAATAAGCCCCAAGAAGCCGTGGTTTACAGTGAATTTATAACCACAAAGGGGGGTTTTAGTCACTCTGCTTCATGTCGTACCTAACAACGCCCCTTAGCTGTTATAAATTCACTGTAAACCACAGCTTCTTGGGGCTTATTGCTTTAATAAGCACTGATCAACACACATGTACATGGATATAGTAAACGTACTTTTGCATGATGCATGAGAACCAACCACTATGTTGTACGATGGTTGTCGGTATGCTGAATGTGCGCGAGAACCATTGAGCTTCGATGTTTTCCATATGTGATTTACTTTGTGTTTGTTTGTATGGGAAAAAAAAGTTAAATTGAATTTTTCGATCATATCTCTTCACAAGACTTGGATTAAACCGCTCAATTCTGACGGATTCGTTTTATGAGGCCTTTATGCCCTTTTGGATCTTCTAAGTTTTAGCTACCTGTATCTTGAATGAAGGGAGTAAACTCTCAGGATTTATTAAAAGTATCTTAATTTGTGTTTCAAAGATGAAAGTCATAGTGGTTTGGAACGACATGAGGGAGAGTAAATGATTACAGAATGTTTTAGAAAAATAAAGCAGTACGTACGGCGACTCCTCTCTTCTCCAGCTCCTGAAACACAGTTCTGATTGGACAAGAGAAGCACAGAGACAGCTGACAGCCTCTCTGCTGGGGGTCAGAGGGCGTGATGATGTGAACCGAGGGTTTGTCGGGGGCTGACGGGTCTTTGGTGTAGTAATGTCTGATCAGATACTCCAGATACCCCGTCAGCAGCACCGACTTCCTCCTCAGATCCTTCATACTCGTCCGGTTAAAAATCTGGACACCAGAAAATCACTGTGTCAGATTTTCAAGACAGAATAAAGAATGAGACAAAATATTCACCTACATGAATTATGATGACTTCAGCGTTTAGAATTCTGTATATAATCAATGATGTCAATTACTTTCCTGATGGTATAATGTCAGTTTATGATTTTTTGTTGATAATTAGTGATTAACACCACAAATATAACAAGTACAGAAATGTTACTTGAGTAATTTTTCTGATGTTGTACGATGGTTGTCAGTATGTTGTTGGATGGTTGTCAATGTTGTACGATGGTTGTCAGAATGTTGTACGATGGTTGTCAATGTTGTACGATGGTTGTCTGTATCTTCTACAATGGTTGTCAGAATGTTGTACAACAGTTGTTGGTATGTTCTACAATGGTTGTCGGTATGTTGTTGGATGGTTGACAATGTTGTACGATGGTTGTCTGTATGTTGTTGGATGGTTGTCAGAATGTTGTACGATGGTTGTCAATGTTGTACGATGGTTGTCTGTATCTTCTACAATGGTTGTCAGAATGTTGTACAACAGTTGTTGGTATGTTCTACAATGGTTGTCGGTATGTTGTTGGATGGTTGACAATGTTGTACGATGGTTGTTGGTATGTTGTAAGATGGTTGTCGCTATGTTCTACGACGGTTGTCGGTATGTTGTTGGAATTTTTAACAATGTTGTACGATGGTTGTTAGTATGTTGTACGATGGTTGTGGCTATGTTCTACAATGGTTGTCGGTATGTTGTTGGATGGTTGACAATGTTGTACGATGGTTGTTGGTATGTTGTAAGATGGTTGTCGCTATGTTCTACGATGGTTGTCGGTATGTTGTTGGATGTTGTAAGAATGTTGTACGTTGGTTGTTAGTATGTTGTACGATGGTTGTGGCTATGTTCTACAATGGTTGTCGGTATGTTGTTGGATGGTTGTCAGAATGTTGTACGATGGTTGTCAGTATGTTGTACGATGGTTGTCGCTATGCTCTACGATGGTTGTCGGTATGTTGTTGGATGGTTGTCAGAATGTTGTACGATGGTTGTCAGTATGTTGTACAATGATTGTTGGTATGTTGTATAATGGTTGTCGGTATGTTCTACGATGGTTGTCAGAATGTTATACAATGATTGTTGGTATGTTGTATAATGGTTGTCGGTATGTTGTACAATGGTTGTCGGTATGTTGTTGGATGGTTGTCAATGTTGTACGATGGTTGTTGTTTTGTTGTACGATGGTTGTGGCTATGTTCTACAATGGTTGTCGGTATGTTCTACGATGGTTGTCAGTATGTTGTTGGATGGTTGTCAGAATGTTGTACGATGGCTGTCGGTATATTGTATAATGGCTGTCGGTATGTTGTACGATGGTTGTCGGTATGTTGTACAATGGTTGTCTGTATGTTGTACAATGGTAGTCTGTATATTCTACGATGGTTGTCAGAATGTTGTATGATGGTTGTTGGTATGTTGTACGATGGTTGTCAGAATGTTGTACGACGGTTGTTGGTATGTTGTACAACGGTTGTCGGTATGTTTTACGACGGTTGTCGGTAAGTTCTATGACTGTTGTCGGTATGTTCTAGGATGGTTGTCGGTATGTTGTTGGATGGTTGTCAGTGTTGTACGATGGTTGTTGATATGTTGTATGATTGTCGTCGCTATGTTCTACGACGGTTGTTGGCATGTTGTTGGTATGTTGTATGATGGTTGTCGGTATGTTGTTAGATTGTTGTCGGTATGTTGTTGGATGGCTTGTACGATGATTTTCGGTATGTTGTATAATGATTGTCATATGCTGAATGTAGGCTGTAAATACATTGTTATTATGTTTTAAGATGGTTATCAGAATGTTGTAAGATTGTTGTAAAGAAATTGCTGTCAGTATGTTGTATGATGGCTGCATGTTGTAGGATGGTTGTCGGTATGTTTTTATGAGTGTGCTATGTGATGTCTGACCTCTAGACTGGCCTGTAGTGGACACACCAGTAAAAAAGGCTGATTGGACAGACGGAATCCTTTAACACCAGGCTGAAGCTCCATTTCTGCATGAATATTCATCAATCAACTTTTTTTTTCATATTAATATTGCAGATATACTAGGACTGAATTTTGACAAAATTCTATATCTAAAAGCATCTACATCATCTAAAGCTGCTTTGCTGAGTGTAATGTAACTACATGTGTGTCCACAGGATGTCAGCAGAGAGCAGGCCCTGGGTTCCTTCAAAACTTACAGTGATCATCATAATGTTTGTGTCAGTGACTGATATTCCAGCAGGATTCTCATACCATTGTTCATGAGGAATCTGGTCTTCAGGTTGTGTCCCCACCAGCCCATCAGACTGAAACACACATACAGATACACACAGACACATACACACTGCATGAGCATCTAATGTGCATTATTTCATCTGCAAGCATGTGTTACAGAGCATGTATGTGTGTGTGATACTAACGTGGGTTTGACGCTGTGAGCGTGTTTCTCATGTATATAAGCTCCAGCCAGACCACCGGCCCCTGAGTTCACATACTGAATAAAACACACACTAAACACCACTAACACTGATGCACCATATATTCAACATTAATGCAATAAATATACAACAGGAACAAATAAAAATGATTTAATGAACAAGCACAACACAGGCACTGTTATACCTTATAAGAGCACCAGCACGCAAAATCCACATTCCAGTCGTGAAGTTGCAGTTCAGCGTTTCCTACGGCGTGTGCACAATCAAACCCTACCAAACACCCCTGAACACACACACACACACACACACACACATTCTGTGTAAAATATTTGAAGATTATTGATTGTTGTTTTCCTTTTTATTACTGTGAAGTTGCTTTGAAGCAATCTGTTCTTTGTAGTAAGAAATCTGTTCACTACAAAAATAAAGGTGACTTGACTTGACATTCTGAAACTGGGATTAAGGCATATGTGTGTATGTGAGCCAAATTTGTATTTCTAAGCAAAACATGAGATTTATAGTAGAAGTATTTTTCCCTTTATTTTCCCTATATGCATGTATAAAATATATTTTACAATTTTAGTTTGAATATTTTAGGCCATGAACTAAAGCAACTAACATTGCAAACTTTGCATAAAAATGTTTGAAAGATTGTGTAGTTCAGTAATAATTTCATTGATTAAATTAAGTACTCATCCCTTGAAGCACATGTTAAGGATGTTGTCAATTCACAAATGTGATTTACAATATTTTATTTTTTTATTTTTTTATATTCAGAAAAACAGGTCAGAGGTCAAACTTCTTATGCATCTATAAATCAATTACTTCAACCCCAATTTGGGTTGCAAAAAAGCAAAGTATTTCTGGTAAATCTCCTGAAACTTTCCAAAAACATCCAAAAGTTTCTGAAAGTTTCCAAAAAATCCTGAAATCTTTCCACAAATTTACCAGAAATTGTGTGCCTCTATGCAACCTTAACCCCAGTATGAGTGAACAGTCCCTACTGAGCCTGTTGCAGTTACCTTTTACTGATTGGTGAATCTTTTTTTTGGGATTATGGGTAGTTAAGTTTGGTTGTTTTTTTAATTGAAAGTTGAAATCATACTCATATGTGTCTCCACAGAAGCAAGTATTATCACAATCTCGGATGTCATGTTAGTATAAAAGTGACATTCTGATTTTGTTAGTGTTCTGATGACATTTCACTGCAGTTCATGATAGATTCACCTTGGCGTGTCCTGCACTGGTAATGGCCTCCATGTTGAAGAGCTGACCGGTGTAATACTGAACGCCGCTGAGCATGACCAGAGCGATGGCGTCGCCCTCCCGCTCGATGACCGACACGATATCCTCTGTCCTGATGGTGTCTTCACCCTGAAACGGCCAATCCACACGCTCACAGAGCACTTCCTGTCATACTGCCCACACTGAGAGGAAGTGATGTCATTACCTGTCTTGGTTTAATGATCAGCATGCTGTCGGTCACGTCCAGTCCTCTCAGCCGGATCTGAGATTCAATGGCATACTGCACATCCACACACAAACATCACTTATCCCGTAATGTTCACATCAAAATAATGTTAGGATTAATTTAGGCATACATACGTGGTCTGATGGAAAGGCCTTGTCTTCTAGAAGAATCTTATAGCGTTTTGGAGACGGTTTGTAGAAGGAAAGCTGAGAGGGGCATAAAAGGGGCAATATTTAAAAATCAATATGCAGAAAAAAATATTTGCAAATGTTTTTGAGATTGTTTTTACCATCAGAAGATGCAGATTGACTGTCAATCCATTCATCAAAACCACTTCCTCTGGTTTAGCACCTATTTAAAGATTCACACACACACATATACAAATACACTCGTCCATAAAAGCAGTCTGGCTAAATCAGCAGCTCCAGGGATTAAATGTGGGGGTAAAGTCCTTTCTTTACCCTGTTTACCCTGTTAACTTCACACACTCTATCTACAGACAGACGTATGGCTTCTCTCTGTGTTTACATCCTATAGAAACAGAAATATGAAAAGCATATGTTCCCCATGAACCTCATTCATTCATTCACATACTCATACTGGATGTTACTGTGACCGGTCCAACTGAACTCAGTAACAAACTCTTAGTTAAGAAGCTCTTAATTACCAACGATCTTTGCCATCAGCTCCTCCAGGGTATCCTCAGCCCAGGCCCAAGGTCGCGACCCCTTCAGGTGGCCATGGACACCACTGGAAACAACATGTGGTTATGGTCACTGCAGTATTATGGAATGTCCTTCACTGCATTTCTGTTATTTTATCTAATTAATTTTAAGAGTGCTTGTCACTACAAGAAAAAAAATGTAGTAATTTTAATGGAAAAATAAAAAAATGTTTCAGTAAAGAACCTGTTTACTAGTTACCTTAAAGTGATTTTTTTTCTTTTCTTTTTTCTTAAATAAAATTAAATAAAATTAAATAAAATTAAATTACAAATTTAATATTTTATTTAACAATTTAAAATATAGAAATATAGATAAATAAATATTTATATATAAATAAATATTAATAAATATAGAAAGCAAGCTTCTACTAATCAAAATGTATGGAAAAATACAGATACCAAAATGACATCCTAAAGCCTAAAATATAAATAGAAAATGAAATAAATAATAAATAATAAATTAATTTATGATTTAGAATAGAAATATATTTTAACAAAATAAGGAAGGAAAATATTCTTCTAACAAGTATAGAAAAACGCATTGACCAAAATGCCATCTAAAGCCTGAAATTTAATTTAAATTACATTATGATTTAGGGGAAAGAAATCTATTTTATTTAGCAAAACAAATATAGAAATTGAGCTTTTAACAGGCAAAATAAAAGAAGACAAATACAGTCGCAAAAATTACATCCTAAATCCTGAAACGTTTTATTTGATATTGATGTTATATTTTTCTGAAACTGATTCAGCATTTATCAGCTGATAAATCAAGACAGATGACTCACATTGTGGCCCATTTCTCCAGCTCCTCTTCGATGTATTTTTTGGCGTTTTTCGGCTGGAGACCCAGTGAATTCCCAGCGAAATAAATACAATCTTCAGAACCATCCACAAGTGACAAATCCGCTAAAAACAGACAAGAAATCACCAGAAATCAGATGATATATGAAGTTGAGAATACACTCCATCATGCTGATATAATCAGAGTCATATCTCATGCTGTGATATACAGTAGGACGGTCACTCACACGGTGGCAGGTCAGATATTTTAGGTATGAGGAACTCCTGGCGCAGCAGTCGCAGCTCATCGTGTCGGTCCAGATGTTCTGCCACCCTGAGGGACGTGGCACTGCAGTTCAGCTCCTGAGAGACCCTCGTGATCGTCTGCTGCACGCTCTCCATCATCAGCACCAGATTCAGAGCAATCAAGCTTCACAAATCTCTTATAAATATGTCCAGAAGTCAAAGCCACGTCTGCAGAGACTAACTTTTAGCTCTGCACTTTGACCCCGTGAGCAAACACATCAGACCTGAGCTAATGATTTCTAGAGATCTGCATCATTTCCTGATTTCCACTCGTCCCGCTGTCTCTCAGGACGCTTCAGAAGACACACACACACACACACACACACACACACACACCCTGTTCATGAGTTCTTCCTCAGCACATGGACTCACTTCTGCTTTCAGTGTGAAACTCAACACGTGTAACTCAGACTCAGTCCATTGACTGACTGCTTTTAGTTGTTCTGTCTGAGGCCTGGTTAGAAATCTAGTTTTAAGTTAACCATCATAGCAGCTGAATGATTGTATTTCGTTTTGGGCCTATAATATGTCATATTAACATCTGCTACAAACGGTAAATTAAACATGTCTTTGAGTGTTCAGTTATTTCACAGTTATGCTGCCTACAAGTCAAAATGGATATACTTCACAAGATGAATGCAGACAACCGTAATGAATAAAAACATGCAAAAAGTGAATTATGACTGAAGCATAAATTAATTTTCCCTTTCCATGCACTACAAAAAACAAATATATATATATATATATATATATATATATATATATATATATATATATATATATATATATATATATATATATATATATTTCTTCCTCTGTATTTTTGTCTTATTATCCAGTAAAAATGTCTAAACATTCCTACTTCAAGAAAAATGATTTGAGATATTACTTCTTTAAAAAATGTTAAATAAATAAATAAATAAAATTAAGTGAGTTTGTTGCTGTTTAGTTTTGGCAGATATTTTTTTCTTGTTTAAGGTATAAACTCACTTAATTTTGATCATGTTTTAGAAAACAGGTATCTTATGTAATTTTGCTCCTTGAGTAAACGTGTCTTGAATAAAGAATATTTAGATATTTGTCTTGGAAATCAGAACAAAAATACTAAGCATGAAAGCCATGTTTTGCAGTGTTATACTGTGATGTGATTCTTGACAACCAAACCAAGTGGTTGTGTCTTAAAGGCGCAGTACATGTAAATGATAACTGTGATTGTAAGTAAACATACCTGTCTGTGAGGCATTCAGAGGAGTGTTCAGATGAAGGTTATGAATCGATCACACTGTTACAGATCATATCCAGAGCGCAAATGCCATTAAGTCCAGCTGATTGATCAGGACTAGAGATCAGTGAGGAAATGTTCCCACCGGTTAATGAACGTGTGACAGCACCGGTAATACAGTATCACCGGGGGTGGGGTTTACTGGAGGTTCCTCTTTTCCTCGCTCTCATTCCTTTCAAATAATCTAACTTAGAAATGCATTTGCACATTTTACTTTCACTTTGGCAGTCCGGCGTCAATTGTTTGAATGCACAACAACAAACTCACTTATATTAAACATAGAACTTTTATTAACAAAACGAATAAAATAACAGTTACACAAAGTTTTGTAACATGGGTCAGTTGTAACAAATAAGAAACAAGTAACAAATCTCCTAATTCACTTCTTCACACATTCTCAGTTTAGTCATTGTTCCTCGTGTGAGGAAGTGGAGCAAACACAGCAGCTTTGAGAGGAGAAAAACTCACTTTTTATACTTCATTTATTTTTGTGATGGCAGTCCTTGCTTTGTAGTTGAACTCGTCAAAGTTAAATTATGTTTATTGTGTGTCTGTGTAGATATTTTTAATGCCAGTTGTTTGAGCTATTAATGTTTCGGCTGTTAGCTGTAATGTGAGCTAGTTCATGGCTACAAGACTCTGGGTTAGTTGTAACAGCAAGGCAACTAACTCAGCTGTAACAACTAACTCAGATGTAACAACTAACTCAGCTGTAACAACTAACTCAGATGTAACAACTAACTCAGCTGTAACAACTAACCCAGATGTAACAACTAACTCAGATGCATAGGTCTTGGAAAAGTAAGACAAACCAAGGGCTGTCTCTCAATGTTCTAGTTCAGTATTATTACGGCGATTACTATGAGTGTGTCAGGATTCTGGACTGTCTGTGTCATGTTTTGCCCGTTTCTGTTCCTGCTTGTCCTTATTTGGTCATGTTCCTGTCCTTGTTTAGTTTGATTATGATCCTATGCACCTGTGTTCCCCCAATTATCCTTTGTATTTAAGCCTCCTCCTCTACCATCATTTTTCGTCGTTGACTACTTTCTACTATTTTTTTATGAGCAGCGGCTGTTTTGGATTATACCGCGGTTTCTTCATTAAAGACTGTGAATGCTACGCCATTTCTAAAACGTTCTTCCTGCAACAGGGTACTGTGACATTAACACACATTTTTGCATATGTGGTTTATGGGGACTCTCCATAGGCGTAATGGTTTTATACTGTACAAACTATTTTCTATCAGCCTACACCAACCCTACCCTTTACAGAAAACTTTCTGCATTTTTACAATCTCAAAAAAACTCATTCTGTCTTATTATAAGCTTCTGTACCCAAGCGGACCTAAATTTAGGTGACACAAGTCCCCATGAGTTGGTGTGTATTCAGGTTTAAGTCCCCATCAGTGTAGAAAACCCTGTACACTCTCACACACCAAGTATGTTGAAAAGTCAGTGTTGAATAAAAAGCTTTCAAAATCCATTTTTGTCATAATCCTTATTGCATAACGTTAGATCTCAACCCAGGGTATGTTACAGATAACAGACTGTGAGGCGAAAAGTTTTTTGTTTTGAAAGTAAATATTAATCTTTAATTGTAGTTCCTGGTCTCTAACTGAACTTAATGATTTGTATTACTATAAAAAATCTATCAAAGCGGTAACACCATCAACACCCGTGAGGCGAATTGTAGCATTTCACTCCTTGTGTTTGAAACTAAACTACGCATTATCTGTTAGTGCTGCAAAGATAACAGCTGCAGTATTTAATAGCAGACGCCTGTAACTACTTTGAATCACATTTTGAACACTGGCTTAGAATTCCAAGATCCTGACAAAAATATAAAAAATCTTACAACCATCCCCGGTCTCCCCTAAAAATCAGCAAACACTGTGGAACCAAATAAATAAGAAACAAATGTTTAAAAAAAAAAAAAATCGCCTTAGATAAATGGAAAAAGTCAACAGCCTTTTTAAAAATCCAAAATATTGCCAAACAGGTGCTTTTACAGTTTGTTAATCTTTAATGAGTGTCTGGTTTCTAACTGAACTAAATAATTTTTATTACTATAAAAAATCAAAAGCACGCAGTAACTCCATCAACACAGACTACCGCAGCAAGCCTAATCCTCTAAGAAACAGCTCACAGAAATCAAAACTACTGACAACAGAACAAACCCAACATGTGACTGCAAAAACCACTGAAACAACAATCAGCATCAAGATTTTAGGTGAGGGAAATTGTATATCGGATTTTAATAATGTAATCATTTTAGTCTTCACTGGTTCATTTTAAATGGGCCTGCAGTGTGACAAATGAAACTGGAAATGTACACGTAAGCAATCTGCAATTATTATGAGCTGAGTAATGATTAGAGATGGAGGATAACACGTCACCCTGCTCCATTAGCTGAATCAAAACACATTCTGAACATCTGTTTGTGTGAAAATAAGCTTTTTAGAGACGCGTGGACAGTGCGGTATGTGATAATGTCATGTTTCTTTATGCCACTGAGATGAAATCAATCAGTCTATTCATCATGGTATCTCAGAGATAACAGCCATATTGATTCGGTCAGTGAGTGTGATTGGCTTAGCCTCACCGCTCTGCTCTGCTCCGATTGGCTGGAGTTTCTGGCTCCGCCTCCTGGGTTTATAATGAGGGGCAGCAGGTGAACGAGACACACAGCTGCAGCTCCGCCAACTCAACAAGATGGTGAGTGACATCACTTCCTTTCCCTGGCTCTGTATTCTATTCTATCCTTTTCTGTTCTGTTCTGTTCTGTTCTGTTCTGTTCTGTTCTGTTCTGTTCTATCAGAGCGTTTGTGATCCGCAGTCACTCTGAGCTCTTCGTTGTGTTGAAAATCAAAAGCATGAACTGATGAAATCACTGTTTCCTCTGGAGAATCTCACAGCAGCAACACTGCGGTTGCAAAATGGATTGTGAAATTAATTCAATTATTATTGTTGAATTGTTATAGCATTAACAAATAACATGAAATAATCCAGAATGAGCTTCATTTTAAAGATTTATATGACTTGCTTATTATTGACCTGAAAAATAAACCTGTAAACTATCAGATTTTAATTTCATGATTTCAAGACATGGAAAATAGCCACAAAATACTTTAAATAAATACTTTTCTCCAAGCCGTACAGCTGAATCTCTCTACAAATGACTACACTAAAACAAAAAAAAAAAACGACTAAACAACAAAAAAAAGAAAAAAAAATATGCTGGGATGTTTCATCGCAACTTTGGGTTAAATTAAGACTAACCCAACTTTTGGGCTAAAAATTTAAAAAAGTTAACCCAACATTTGGGTTAGTTCATATTTGACCCAAAGTTGGGTTGAAACATCCCTGCATTTTTTAGACATTTTTTGTACACATATTAAAGCCATCTAAACTATAGAATAACATCTGGAAATGTGACGCTGATATTGGTTTTCTTCAATGTCTCCAGCATTCGTCTCACTCCGTATCCATCCGTCAGTCAGAATAACGTGTGGTTTCAGGGTCTGTATGTCGTCTCACGGCACGTTTGAGGCGTTGGATCTTCCTGTTCACCTCTTTATGACTTTATTATCAGAGGTTTATCATTAACGTTGGGTTTGGCCGCTCAGATAACACATTCTGTCCAACAACCGTTCCTCTTATCAACAGAATCGCAGGTTAAACAGTAATTTGACAGATACATCATCACTGCAGAATAAAAGACCATGTGAACCTCTCACAACTGTGTCCATGTCATGTCACATCAATTCTATTGTGATTTCAAACTGAGAAACCCACCTGAGAGTGATGTCTTGAATCGTTCATGGTGTTTTCCTCCATCTCTCTCAGGTGTTCACCATAAAGGACATGAGCTTTAAGGCTGGGATGGAGATGAAGGTCACTGGAAAGACGAAACCAGACTGTGATGAGTGCGTACATCTGCTTTTCAACCTTAAAGATACAAGGATTGCAGTAACTGTTCACACTTAGTTCTGTTCAGTCGGTTTTAAATCTCTTTGTGTGGAGCATAAAACGTGTGTGTGTGTGTGTGTGTGTGTGTGTGTGTGAGAGAGAGTGTGTGTGCGTGTGTGTGTGTGTGAGAGAGAGAGAGAGAGTGTGTGTGTGTGTGTGTGTGTGTGTGTGTGTGTGTGTGTGTGTGTGTGTGTGTGTGTGTGTTTGTGTGTGTGAGAGTGAGTGTGTCATTGAGACACTATTATAGTTTTTGTTAATATTTTGATTATTTATTTTTATATTTTCTGCTTTCGTGTTAATTTTTGATTTTGTTGTGTTTTTAAATGTCTGTGTAGTTTTTTTTATTCATTTTTATTTAAGTTTGAGTTTTATATATTGTAGTACATTAAGCAAGATTAAATGAAAATAAAAAATGCTGCCATCTAAAGTCGTTTTTTACATATATTTTTTGAAGTTGACGTTTATTTTATTTGAAGTTTTTTATGGTTTTACTTTTAGTTTATATATATATATATATATATATATATATATATATATATATATATATATATATATAATACGCTTTATGCAATACTGATTTATGCAGTTAACAGTGTTATAATGACAGTAAAATTTTGTTTAGTGCAGTTAAATCAATAAGATTACTAAATATGGATCATCTTTTAAACCCCAACTGAGCAAGCTAAAGGCAACAGTGACAAGAAAACACTTTTGGAACAGGCTCACATATTATTTTACGCAAAGAGCCTGACCATGCGTGTCTCAATCGGTCCGTCTCTCTGTCCTCAGGTTCTCCATCAACATCGGTCACGACGCCGACGCAATCGCTCTTCACTTCAACCCTCGCTTTAGCAGCAACGTCATCGTGTGCAACTCCAACCAAGGCGGCTGGGGAGCCGAACAACAAGAACCCTGTTTCCCCTTTCAACAGGGCGAAGAGTTCAAGGTGAGCGCCGGTGACCTCTGACCTTGGACCTCGCCCACACCGCGAACAGCTCAAACCAGCAGCACGGTCATGCATTCGTGAGAAATCAAAAGCATCTAACAATCACATGTTAATCTAGTAGAGTTCTCTTTATTTGAAGCACTCTTTGTGAACTCCTGACGTTTGAAATGTCTAAATCTGTCATCCACACACTTTGCCGTTGTCATTTATGTTGCTTCAGATGAAGTTTCATTCAGTGTCAAACCTTAGTTAGTCCTTTATCTGTGGTCTTTGACCAGTTCCTCAGTGATTCCTGTATCTGGGTTAGTTGCCCAGCTTTAGTCGTTAGACAGATTACAGTAACTCATGACACAAAGAGCCATAAAGCGTCACCCTTTGTACATATTAACTACTCGAGCAATAAACTGCCCACCGCTCAGAGGTTTGAGGATGAATTTTGCAGCAATCACACACTTACAATAGATCTCTTGTGCTCTTTCCTAAAATTCACATTTAAAAATGTCACTGCATTAGATCACAAGTCTCATTTACTATAATAAAAGATGTACAAATCGCACAAATCTGACTTTTTTTTCTTGTAATTCAGAGTTTATCTCTCAATTTTGAGGAAAAAAGTCAGAACTGCAAGATAAAAAATTGCAATTACTTTATAGACAGAGAGATTTTTATTTATTTATTTTTTTTTTTTTGAATGTAATTCTGGGGGGGGGGGGCAGTCACAATTCCGTTTTTTTTTTTTTTCAGCACAATCAATTTCTCTCAATCATCTATATCTCATATGTATTCTAATATATCTCATAATTCTGACTCTTTTGAATTTGGTCCAAAAGACCAAAATGTGAGACTTAAACTCTGAATTTGAGGGGGGGGAAATGGCTTTTAATTAAAAAACAAAAAATATTTTTATCCTGCATTAGAAACAAGCTTCCATATCTTACAGACAGACATCAATAGCAGCAGTGCTGCAGATAAAGACAGTCAGTGTTGTGTTTGTTTGTGGTTAGTTAGTGGATGATGTTGCTGGTTACTGTGACTCTCTACACCTGTTAAAAGAACTGACTTCATACATCCATAGAAACAATCAGACAGACACTTGATCTGATACAGTGACGTGCAGACGTTTATAAGCGCAGCTGAAGCTGATGGAGTGTGTAAATCTCACTGTGTCTCTCCTCCAACAGCTGAGCATCACCTTCAACAACGACACCTTCTACATCAAGCTCCCGGGGGGCACCATGATGAGCTTCCCCAACCGCTTCGGCGACGACGTCTTCAAACACGTGCACGTGGTGGGAAACGTGAAGATCAGCAGCATCAAGGTCAACTGAGCAGATCAGAAAATGGTTCCTCACGTGTCAGACCTCTGATGATCTCCACTGAATGTGTCAAAGAAAACCAAAGAGTGTCAAATAAATCCACTGACAGAATGTGACTCGCTGTTCCTCTGAGTGTTCTTGGGGTTTGAGGCGCTTCTCTTTCAATGATGATGAAGCTGCAGCCTTAAAAATGTCAAAGAATTAATATAACATCAGACATTAAGTGCAGAGTTTTAAATTCTACAAGTGTTGTCATTTAGGAAGTTACAGACTCATAGTTAATTTAGATGCTATTCATTTTTGAAATCAATTGTTTTTATAATGAATTGTTTACAGTAACTGTCGAAACTAACAAGTTCAGAGAAAGAGAAAGAGAGTGAGACTTACGCAATTAAGATGTCTGTGATACAAGATATGATATATTTATAAAACAGCATTCTAAAAATATTAAATAAAAATAAAATAAATGCATGCAAAAAGTAAAAATTAGGCTTTTCACCATCAACAGAAAAAGTACATCCAGCAGAAGAATGCAAACTGTGATAGAATCACTAATAGTGTACGGTGACTACAAATGACTCAGAACACAGCCGAAAAGAAAGAACTGATATAATAATTACTGTGAAAATAATCTGAAATGTTGGTTTAGCAGATGAGGAAGCTAAACGCTATCAGTCTGAGACCAGAGTGTGATTTCACATCTGTCAGAAAACGCCTCGATTCAGAGAATCATTCAGAAATTTCACTGTGAAACTCAGAGCAACAGGATCTTCATCATTTACAGAACTACTCGAAATGACCGAAGCAGGAACTGAGGAATGAGACGGACAGAAAACAGATTCCACACACACACACACACACTCTCTCTCTCTCACTCACTCACTCACACACACACACACACACACACACACAAACACGTGTCGCCATAAGAGTTCCCCAGCAGTTGTCTGAATCATCAAAGGTAAACGAACTTAATTTAGCTTAAACATTTTACTAAGCCTCTGAAGAGAAAATAAACTCACTCATAAAACACCTGCATGAATGAACTTTATAATCCTACAGGTACAAAGCAATAAAAACCAGCACCATAAAGACTGTTCATCAGTGAAATTTTCAAAACTTAGAGCTACAATTACAGACTCAGACTATACAGAGCAGCGTTTGTCTGGACCAAAACCGGGCCTCAGATCCGATCTGATGGGTCATAAACAGCAGTTAAAAACAATGGTAAATGCAGATAATAAAATATTAACCATTAACCAGTGAACTGGTGCGCAGTATATGTATAGATAACTAATATAACACCTTATCAACTTTTAAAAGGGAAGAGAAAACACTTCCCAGTTCTCATTATCTTCTGCTGTTGATGTCAAAGGTTTGTGTCTAAACGCTACAGTAGTTCTGCACAAATTCATCTGTCACTTGATTACATGGTGAATTTTAACATATGAATATTAATATACAAAAATTAATATCAAGTCACTAAAATCTGTAGATTAATCTTCCTGAAGAGTCAAACACTGACTCTGAGATGCTTTCACAATATTGATCTGTTTGTTTGAGCGGCCCATCGTGTTAACTTCTGAATCAACCAATCATGTGAGTCTGGGGTGGGGCTATCTTTCTGGCTGACCAATGACAAGTGAGGGGGGAGTGTTTGAGAAACCTGTTTGAAAACAGTCATTATTTTTGCAAAAATGTTGCGCTAGTGGTGCAGAAATGACACTTTTTTTGTTGTTTTGAATGATAAATAGTTTTAGTAATGTGAAGTCAAGTGTAAAATTCAGAACTGAAGCAACACCAGTAGAAATCTTAAAAGAGTGGCTGGTTGCATAATCCTCTTAGGATGGTCTTTCAAGATAGTCATGTCATGTTTTACTTTAAGACTTGTCATAACTTTAAGTCAGTTACCTAAAAAAAATAGATTGGGTTAATTTGATTACCACTGGAAAGCTGGAAAGACTAGTCCTTAAAACCCTCTGAGCCTCTACATTTGTGGGTCACACATGATACCTTCGTGGTCAAAAGTTACCAAAGCCTTGAAATGTAATTTATTTTTTTTTATTTTTTTCAGGAAAATCAATGTTATGTATTTTTATTCAATAATATTTTTTTATTATTATTTAGAATTTTGGGGGGATTTTATGATACTATGTAATATTTATAATTTTTTTTATGTGCAATTTTTTCCATTACATCTTTTTCATTTTTTTTTTTATTTCCCTTTCATTTCCTAAGTCGTTCATTTTTGACCGTGAAGTTACCAAGCATTACTCTCTATTTTTTTTTACATTTAACATATCTGAATCTTTTTTTTGTTTTTTTGCATGTTCACATAGCTAATGAGACAAAAGCCACCAAGTGTCATCTCATTCAGATGAAGCAAAACATTTAAAAAATTCAAAATGAAACATTTAAGTGACCGAAGAAGCTGCCGCCCGAATTCCCAGCGCCACCAGCCAGTGATTACGTGCGGTTCAGCAACGGGCTCGGAAAGGAGTGGCCACGGCACGGTAGCGCTCCA
>NC_056577.1:5262165-5307165 GCF_018340385.1 Cyprinus carpio
CATCAAGCGGGAAACGAAAGGCAAGTATTCTGAGATTCACACACACGTACCGTCCTCGTAGATCAGCTTCTTGCCGTTCTCCACGAACTCCTGCCTCTCGTACTTTGCCCGAATCCACTGCTCCTTCAGCACCCTAAAACACACACACACACACACACACACACACACACACACACACACACAGCACTTAAACTCAGCTAAACTCATCCTGACTGCAGTGAGCTCAGAAACACTCTTAACCCTGAACTCAGCTCGTGATAAAGTTCATTCTGCACAAGACACACAGAGAGAGAAGGAAATAATCATCTGGCTGACATGTAAAGTGACCAAACACAGGTCATTGTGGTTTCACGCGGAATTTAATTAGGGAGTGTGAACCTGAAAACAATTACTAAAGGCTGGAATACACTACATGACTTTTAAAATCTGAACCAGGCATCATACACTTGCAGAGTTTGTAAACAGTGACAAAAGAGAACTGTTCGTCACACACTAAAGTGTGTGTCTTGTTGCAAAATCGGCTGAAAATCTCAAACATGTTTGATCTACTCCGACTGGATTAAGCTGAAAAATCAGAGTCTGTGACCATCAGACACTATGTGATTTTCTGTGGAATCTGTCAACTCTCCAAACGGTAAATCAGAGCAAAAATCGTCTACCCTTACCAAAAAGTAGTATACTTCAAGTTTATTTTATTAAGTATACTTAAGTAAAGTTCACGTATATTTAGACTTTTTGTAAGTATAAGTCAAGTATACTTAAATGTCATTTTAAGTATATTTCTGAGAAGTACATAAAAAGTAAACTAAAAGCATACTTTCCTATTTTTAGTTTAAAAGAAGCATACTAATAGCACACTTGAATAAACTTCTTTTTCGTAAGGGCAGGCTTAGTAGTTCTAACATAGATCTGCTCATTGCATGGTTATTATTAACTCAACTATTAAAAACTATTTATTATGAACTAAAACTGTTAAAACATTAATATAAAGCTTAAATAAGATAACTCTAAAATATAAAATTGAAAGCTACTTCATAATAAATAAAAATGTGATATAATGTAGTGATACTTAAATTGGCACATACAGATATTCAGTTTTCTTGCTACTGAGGGCCTCAGAGACAGATTTGTGTTTGTAAAGCAACTCCGTTGAGTGGCCTGAAGTTGAAGTGACCCTGATCTCACCCTAAATATATGAGGAGCCTGATATGATGATATCTCCATGTGCAGCTGTGTGTTAATGTGATGTGAGAGGCGCAGGTTGCCATGGAAACTCACTGGCAGTCTCTGTGTGTGGGTTTGTAGAAGTAAACAGGAAGTGCCGCCTCATAGACGGCGTTCATGGCATCATTCCCTCGCTCAGAAATGAACTACAAACACAGACATCAGCAAACACACCTTTAACTGCAGACACAAATGCATATGATTTAACTGTTTAGAGAAACACTGATTTGTTCATGCTGCTCTTTTCCGTACAACAACAGTTCATAATGACCATATTAAGCTCCAGAAAGAGAAGACATGAGCACCATAAATGCATCATAAAGACTCATACGCTCTATATTCTTCAGAAGTCATATTCTGATGTGTTTGAGGAACAGACTGAAAATTACATTCAGCTTGACAGCCTGAAAAAAAGAGCAGTTCTTTTGTAGTTCTGTGAAGAATAACAGCAAACAGATCCGTTTTGGTATTAACTAAAACTATTAAAAATCATGTTCATAATTGAAATAAAGCTGAAATAAAGTATAAATATTTGATGATACACTTAAACTTCGAAAACTTGAAAAAAAAAAATAGAAATGATGCCTTATTGAAATATAGTGGGTTTAAATTTAAGTTAAAATTACTCAAATTAAAAATAAAATAAAACCAACAGCAAACAGATCACTTTTGGTATTAACTAAAACTACAAAAAAAAATAACTTTCTTAATTGAAATAAAGCTGAAAAAACTTCAACATATAATTGTTGCTTTGAAAATGAATTAAAATAAAATGGTTTTAAAATCAAGTTAAAATTAAAACTAAAATATAACAGAAATATAAAAAACTTATAAAGATGAGAAAATATTAACGTATCATAATATTACTAAATACTATAATAGTATGTAAATAATACAAGATAATAACACTGATACATGTTTGAAGCAGCATGAAGAAAGGTCAATGATGACAGAGTGTGATTATTTTCTAAAGAGCACCTGAACTTCTGAATCCTCCCAGCGTGAGAGCAGGAGAGATTTGACTTTTCCGAGGTTGGGAATACTGCGATGGATTCCGGAGCAGCCCAGACAGACGAAGACTCCTAAAGAACAGGAGCCCCATTCCGGATCTGAGAGAAAGAGAGAAATGATGAATAAAACACAAAACAGAAAGGATGTCTTCCACAGGTTTTCATCGAGTAAACGCAGGTCTGGCTGATGTTTTTTGAAAGGATCATCGTGTTATTGTGAGATTACAGTGCTGTTACTGACACACAAGTCTCAGGATAGAGATACTGAAGACTGATTTACTTCAGGATTACTGGAAAGCAGACCCTTAAACGCTGAAGAGGAAAAGAACTCAGACAGACCAGCTTGTTAATATTCCCCCGAAAACCCCCTGAAGCTAAAGAAACACGAACCAGGAGAAAAACCATTAACATCAACCTCAAGCAACAGAAACACAGCGAGCACATTCCAGCCGGATCTGAAGCCTGATAAAACCCTCCAAACACTGTCTTCATCTAACATCTGACAGACAGAAAACATACGAGGTTCAACCATAAAGACAGAGATCTGCAGCAGAAAACTGCATCCAGACGTCATTATGAACTATACATATACCTCATTTATTTATATTAATGAAAATATATTAGTGCATCAAAACATTTTTTTTAATGGGGAAGGAAGTATTTGAAATATAGGCCTGTGTATCTGTTTGTTTATATACACACACACACACACACACACACACATCTGAATACACTGTCAGAATATTAATGAAAAATATAAGTACATGCAAATAAGTTCTGCTGAACAGCATTGACTCATTTGCAAGTATTTATATATTTATATATATTTTAGCGCTGCTAAACAATTAATCGCATCCAAAATAAAAGTTTGTGTTTATATATGCATGTGTACTGTGTATATTTATTATGTATATATAAATACAAACACATGCATGTATATATTTAAGAAAAATAGGTTTTGTTTATATATAAAATATTTATATTTATATAAAATATCAATTATCAATATATATATATATATATATGTAAATATTTTTTAAATTTATATATGTATGTTTGTGTATATATACAGTACATGCCAAAAGTTTGGAAACATTACTATTTTTAATGTTTTTGAAAGAAGTTTCTTCTGCTCATCAAGCCTGCATTTATTTGATCAAAAAAATGTAATATTGTGATATATTATTACAATTTAAAATAATTGTTTATAAATTTATTATACTTTAAATTATCATTTATTTCTGTGATGCAAAGCTGAATTTTTAGGATCATTATCACATGATCCTTTAGAAATCATTCTAATATGATGATTCATTATCAAAGTTGGAAACAGTTCTGCTGATAATATTTTTTCAGAACATGTGATACTTTTTTTTTAGGATACTTTGATGAAATAAAAAGTATAAAAAAAAAATTAAAAAAAGAAGCTATGTTTTTTAAAATATAAATATTTTTGTAATAACAATATACACTACTGGTCAGTAATTTGGGGTCAGTAATTTTTTTTTCTTTCTTTTTTTTTAAATAAAATCAACACTTTTATTCAGCAAGGATGTGTTAAATTGATAAAAAGTGATAGTAAAGAAAACATATTATAAGAATATATATTATTAGAATTTTTTTTTATTTTGAATAAATGCAGTTCTTTTTAACCTTTTATTCATCAAATATATTAGACAGCAGAACTGTTTCCAACACTCATAATAAATCAGAATATTAGAATGATTTCTAAATGATCATGTGATAGACTGGATGTTACATGTGACACTGAAGGCTGGAGTAATGATGCTGAAAATTCAGCTGCGCATCACAGGAATAAATTATTTTTTAAAGTATATTAAAATAGAAAACTATTATTTTAAGTTGTAATAATATTTCACAATATTACTGGGTTTTTTTCTGTATTTTTGATCAAATAAATGCAGGCTTGATGAGCAGAAAGACTTCTTTCAAAAACATTAAAAATAGCAATGTTTCCAAACTTTTGACCTGTACTGTATATACACAATAAATATATACAGTATATTTTAATTGAATAAAAACTTTTATTTTTCGATGTGATTAATCACGATAATATATTTATATGTATGTGTATATAAGTGTAAGAGCTGGTTTCATATCACATGTCAACTTAAAGGAAAAGTTCACGCAAAAAATTAAATTCCTTAATGTTGTTCCAAACCTGTACGACTTTCATTCTATGGACAAAAAAATACAATGAAAGTAAATGAAAACTGAAACTATTAATACTTACTTTTGTCTTCAGCATCAGGTCATACAGGTTTGGATCGACACTTACATGATGAGAATGTTTTTGTTGGCCTTTAAACCCTCATAAGATCATAATAGCAAACTCTCGTTTACTCTAAAAACAGTTTGCCACTCAATCTGAACATGTTCCTCATGATTTAAATCAAGCAAAAATCATGATATATTAAACATGATAATATGACAAAAAAGCTTAAGATATACAAAGACGGTGCAACATGTCTATGAATAAAAAAGCCAATTGCTGAAAAGATTATGCCACAAGTCCCCAGATGGTCTGCTATTTCCAGTAGATACTAGCACTAATGGCTAATATTATCCACAATCCATTGCGCTTTGGAGAAGGATTCGGTTGAGAACTACAAACATGTATCGAAAGTGTTAAAAACTACAAACATGGCGGATGTGAGCGACTGATGGTTAAGTAGAGAGGTTTAGATAAAAGGGTTTGAGTGACTAATAATCAACAGTTAACCTGGTAAAAAAAAAATAGTTATTTAATGTTATCTCTTACTTTTATAAACATGCATTAGGCCATTAACTTTTAAACACATCATAATGCAAAAAATATGAGCAGAGTTTGTTCCAGAGCTTGCCTACTTTTCTACGACACACTCTTTTCTTTAGTACATACTTTAAGGGCGTAGTATATTTAGGCAAACTGAGACGCAGCAAATGAGTTTACAGCACTGTGCAGCCTCTGCTTGTAAAAGATTTAAATTCCCGCTGAAGCTAGTTGAGACTGTCTTGGTTTATTGTGAGTTTATAAAGTCAGTATTACAGGTTGGTCACTTTTAAATGTCGTCTTAGCAAACGGCTTCGTCTTGTGTTGTGTTAGTCTGTCAAATGAATGTCTGTGGTAGATGTAGACATTGCAGACGCACAATCAACTTGTTCTCAAGTGTTATTAATTATTATAATTATCATCATTAAATGAATTAAGTTTAAATGGTGACAGGATGCAATTATGAGAAAGCAGTGTTTCCCAAAGCTTGATTATCTTCTGCTACACACTTTTCTTGACAAAGAAGTCTCTACTTGTAGGGCGTAGTATAAGCATGTGGATTGGGACACAGCTTTGGTCTTGCATGCCTGAAAATAGCTGCCCGGAGGCGTCTCAAATACAGCCGGCGAGTGAAGAGACTTTCCTCAAAAGGGACTTTGGCTGAACATGTTGAGAGTCACGACAGATCGGTTCTCTCTCCTTCCACATGTGTTGCAGGGGACAGTGTGAAGAAACACACTTCCTGTTTCTTCATCAGTGTCCTCGACCGCTCCCTAGAAACCTCTAGAAATCACACACGACCACACCTTTAGTCTATATCTGATGCTGTCTCCAGCAGCCGCTCATGTCCAGACAAACACAACCCCACAATCCTGATCTCTGGAATACAGTGTCTAAACTCCCGAGAGAGTCATCCTGAATCAGGAGGAGAAGGTTCTGCTGAAACCAAACCCTGTCGTACATGAGCAGAAACACCACCCTGAACCCATCCATCACTCCTGTCTTTATCTTCTCAAACTCCTGCGCTCTCTCATTGTTACGCAGGTATGTCTGGAAACACACGTGCGCATGCGCGCGCTTCTGCTCTGATTTAAAGCACCTTGATTTTATTAACTCTTAATAGAATCACGTGTAATCAAATACGGTTGTAATATAGTGCTTAAAACGTCTCAAAGCCGAGTCGTCAGAGTTCGTCGTAGCGTCGCGCGCGGTGTTTCAGGTGAGTTGTCCGCGCGCGTTCATCCGCTCGCGCAGGTTCGG
Organism: Cyprinus carpio; assembly: GCF_018340385.1. Lineage (NCBI taxonomy): Eukaryota > Metazoa > Chordata > Actinopteri > Cypriniformes > Cyprinidae > Cyprinus > Cyprinus carpio. Next base: position 5,268,433 of record NC_056577.1, read on the forward strand.
TCGTGCCTCGCGAGCCCGGTTCCGGTTGTTCGGTGAATGTTTAATGCGTGTAAAGGCAATGACTTACTGTCGGCGCCGCAGTCCGCGCAGCTGCCGTTCCCCGGCTTCTGCAGGACGTGTTTGAGGGTTCTGGCCGCGCGCTCGTTGTCCGTCATCGGTCCGGTGTCTCCTCACGAGCGCTGCGGCGGGAGCAGGAGCAGGAGGAGGAGGCGCTGCTCTGATGGAGGTGTTTCAAACATTCGGAAGTGGAGCAGCAGAGTTTGTTCAGACTTGTTGTTCCGCATCAGAAACGCCACAGAGTGTGCGCGCGCGCGTGTGTGTGTGTGTGTGTGTGTGTGTGCGCGCGCGCACTGATTTGGGTTGTTTCTGAGGACACAGATTTGTATAATGACATGGGTATGACACAGGTATTACAATATGAAGGTGATTTATGAGGACACTACCTGTGCCCCCGTAATTCAAAAGGCTTAAAAAACTTACCAAATTTTGTTTTGAGAAAGTAAAAATGCAGAAATGTTCCTGTAAGGGTTAGTGTTGGTGTAGGGCGATAGAAAATACAGTTTGTACAGTATAAAAACCATTACGCCTATGAAGAGTGCCTACAAGGATACTACTAGTGAACCAGACTCTCTCTCTCTCTCGCTCTGTGTGTGTGTGTGTGTGTGTGTGTGTGTGTGTGTGTGTGTGTGTGTGTGTGTGTGTGTGTGTGTTCCAGAGCAACTACACATTATATAAACACAAACTCACAGATTAAATATCTATTATTTACACACTAAACAGATTATAAGGCAGAATTTACATATAAATAACACAAATGTAGCTACTGTACACAATTTACAGCAGCTTAAAGATTATGTACACTAACATAATATAATCACAGAATATTAACACACAGGAAGACCAAACCTGCAGAAATTAGAAAGAAAGAAATTACTTGCTAAAATAAATACAAATATCGAATTAAATTCGTATTACTTTTTCCCACTTTGTTTATCATTTTCTTCTTTTTTTCTTCTTTTTTTTCCTTGCTATTTATCTGTTTATGCGTTCATTTATTTATATATTTAAACTATATGAAGTAAAACATCATACTTTGAACCTGTTTGTGGGGGGAAATAAAAACATGTATTTAAAACAGGTTACAGTATAATAGACGTGATGCCATTTTGGTTCAATTTAAACAGTAAATAAAAAAAATAAAAATAAAAAATGCATGAGAGTTTGCTCCAACCTGGAAACTCTTATTGGAAACTTCATAAACATATATCACATTTATTTAGCAGATGTGAGTAATCATTCAGTTTCATATAAAAATGTATATGACTTATATGTTGCTATTTATGCTTTTAGTATAGTATAATTATATTATATTATATTACATTATATTATATTATATTATATTATATTATATTATATTATATTATATTATATTATATTATATTATATTATATTATATTACTGCATTAAACTGCATCAGAGCCACCAGAGGGCCCCCAAGACTACATGAAATGACAGCTTGTTTTTTTATTTTTATTATTTACTTATTTATTGTGTGATATATTACATCAATGGACATTATGCCAGAGCATCAAAGGATTTTTAAACTGATGGTGTTTTGGGAGTGGAGGGGGGACAAAATGAACGGGGAGCACAAATCAGATCCGAGGGGGCAGTGCTGAGACTTTGAATGTTAAAGAGCAAATGACCACCTGACCAATCAGTGTATTAATTACACCATAAATGCACAAAATGGCTTTTTAGCAGTAGGGTAAAGCAAGGGAAAATAGCCTACACTTTTAGATAAACATAACATAAATGTCACTCATGGAGGAAGAAAAACAAAGTTCTTTATTATGACCAGCAGGAGGATTACTTGTAATAAGGAAGTAAATGCAAAAGGAAAGGCACTAGACGGCTGTTTCTGTCAATGGTAAGTTTTAATTTAAAATTTAGTGATAGCTTACCCTTTAAAGTAAGAAAATCAGGCTATAGACTGTGTTTAGAGGCGAGGAATCGACTTGTTTGGAGTCGACTCCCCATCACTAGAGGAAAGGCAATTTGCAAATAATCATAAAAAATATAAAGTGTGAGATTTACTTGTTGTGGAGGTGCAGCTGGATCACGAACACTGGGTACTGATCCATCCGTGAGTTTTAACTTCTTAGCAAAACCTGCCTTGAATTGTCCCTCAGAAAGCAGTCGAAGCAAACGAATTTTGTGTGTTCGGTGTCGCATTACCTTCAAAAACAAAACAAATCCACTGAGTCCTCAGCGGCTCTGATGTCCGGAGAAAATGAAGACTCTTGGGTTCACTTTAAGAGAGAATGATGGGCACTGTACAGCTGCTGGGGGCGGAGATATGCTAATACGAGACAGTCCGTCAGCGGCCGTGGGCGGGGCTTGAGCAATATGACATCATACTGCTCAGAAAATCAAAACGGCTTGATAATTGAGACTGTTTAGGTTTTTGAGGATAAAAAAAAAAAAGAAGTTAAAGGGATTTTTATCATTGTAGGGTGGTTGTGTCCACACCGCTAAGACACATTTATATGCAAACACCATGTAAAAGTGAATTTTACATCCGATGTCCTCTTTAAATGACTTACATGTCTGCTCTGACTGTCACTATCTGTGTGTGTCCACAAGGTGGAGGCAGTTCACTGTGAATCAGTCACTCTCCACTGAAACAGAGACACAAGAATCTGATCAGATGAAATCATTGTACAGTAATATAGGATGCTCTACATCCAGATGAAGGAATGCATCCAGAAGCACGTTTTGCATTTTATTACACAAGTCCTCACCAAACTCTTCAGGGCTCTGAGCTGAAGCTGCAGGTGGACCCGTGTGTCTGTGAGCTATGGTTTGCCTGCTGCTGGATAAGTGAGATGAATCGCTCTGTTTAACAGCTGAACACATCACTTCTCCTTTCAGAGCATCGGTCCTCTGAGTTCATCTCTCAGACCGCACAGATCCTTCATCAAACCGCTTTGAGGACTGACCGAGGTGATACAGTAGATCAGATGCGCTGTGACTGTAACACGGTCTCCATGGCAACCCCAAATGATGCTGCTACAATGACCACCAAAATAGCACAAATAAATAAAGAACTAAACGAGGGAGCGCCGCTCTTCCTGATGGATCGAACAATTATAATGAACCAGGCTCTCGCTGCTCAGTCATCATTTGTGTAGATGAGCGCTGGCGGACTGAAGCTCACGATTAAATAAGTGACACGAGCCATTAAAGACAGTTCAGCTCATCAGCCCCCGTCTCTCATCCTAACCTCACATCACATTGCATTAGTTTGTGCTGCTCTGAAGGTGTCAGAAACCTGCAGTCTTCCTGTAAAATGACATTTATGCACAAAGCATGCATTTACAGTCTTTCAGGAGCTGCAAAGCACTTTTCCTTTAAAGCTGCCGTGGAACAATATATTGTGAAAAGTGCTAATGATAAACTGAACTGAATTGATGAAATAAAGATCACAAACCTGCTGAAATTACATTTGATTAAACATCCAGTGAGCAGTGGACAGACTGTGATGATGCATTTCCATAATTATTAACATCGTAAATCTAGCTCTTTATATATATATATATATATCCATTCATAAAAATAAATAAATGTACATTTATAACTATATTTCTGACCAATATAATCACTTTTTTCCTCTTTTGTAAATTAAAGCAAATTATCTTTTGCAATTGAAGCAAAATAATTTATTATTTAATATTATATATTATGTATAAAAAAATACAGTATAATAGACTATTTAATGGCTTTTTGTTAAAGATAAACATTAAATGAAACAAAAATGCATGACAATTTGCTCCAAGCCCGAAAACTTATATGTTTATAATAATGCTGTTGTGGATTTTGTCATTTTCTACTGGAGCAAAAGGGAACAACAAACTTTGCATTTGTTGTAGTTTCTGTTCACCACTATTGGAGTACTGAAGTACACTCAACCATGACAACTTCTGCTTATGAGAAGGCCGGAAATATGAAAATGGCCCATAGGGCTGCATTACTCTCAGCTGCATTTAACACATTGTACCATGTTTAAATATAGCCCATTATACTCCCCTCAAAATAAATGCAAATAATAATAATAATAATAATAATTTTGATTAAGCAGATTTTGATCGACTCACTCACAGAAAGGAACCTGAACCACAAAACAAAGAGGAAGAGATTCAGCAATCTGAAAACAAGTAACACACATGTGAAAAATCAGATTGAGAAAGAACTGACGAATAGGAAGAGAGAGAGAGAGAGAAGGAGAAAGAGAAGAGGCCATGAGCTGCTCCTTCAAGAAATCACTGCATTAACCAGCAGCTTAACATCCTGACCTTTAGATAATAGAGCTGCACATTTCACTGTAATTCATCATGACTTATCAGCTGAAGACACACACACACACACTCTCTCTCTCTCTCTCTCTCTCACTCACACACACACACACACACACACACACACACACACACACACACACACACTCCTATCTGAAGCTTCTCTCTGCATGTGTTTTGTTTATTTCTTGGATTCACTTTGGTTTCATCATCTCTAAAGATCTCCTTGATCTTCACAGATAAAAATTCCATTATACTGAAACATCCTGCAACTTTAAAAGGTACATCATCCTCCTCAGTCCATAAGGAGCATGTGGACAAAATTAAAGATTATTGCAGTGAAGCCATAGAAGAACCATTTCTGGTTCCCTAAAGAACCTTTCAGTAATCAGTTCTTAAAAGAACCTTTTAAGACATTTTAATAATCTAAAGAAACTTTTTCCACTAAAAATATCCTTTTCTGAAATGGAAAGCTTCCACGGACATTAACGGCTCTTCATGGGACCATAAAGAATCTTTATTTTGAGTTTACTGATACACTCTCATAAAAAAGGTACAAAAGCTGTCACTGGGGCGATACCTTATCAAAAGGTATACTTTTGCACCTTTAGGTACAAATATGTGCACTTTAGGTACTAATATGTACCTTTAAGGTACCAATTTAGGTACAAAGGTGTGCCTTTTGAAAAGGTACCGTCCCAGTGACAGCTTTTGTACCTTTTTTCTGAGAGTGTATGCACTAAACAGAAAGGACTCGTTCTGAACTTCTGCAGCTTTCTGACGTCACACAGATGAACTTCAACACACGACCATCCACATTTACACATCGATGATCAGAAACCTGGTAAAAAGTCTGGAAATATTATGATTTTTTAATGTTTTTAATGAAGTCTCTTCTGCTCACCAAGGCTGTATTTATTTAATAATAAATACATTAAAAACAGTGAAATATTATTAGAATTTAAACAGCTGTTTTCTATGTGAATATCTATTAAAATGTAATTTATTTCTGTGATGTGCAGCTGTATTTTCAGCATCATTACTCCAGTCTTCAGTGTCACATGATCTTCAGAAATCATTCTAATATGATGATTTGCTGCTCAAGAAACATTTCTGATTATTATCAATGTTGAAAAGAGTTGTGCTGCACAATATTTTTTTGGAAACTGTGATACATTTTATTGTTTTATTGTTGTTTTAGGATTCACAAATGAACAGAAACTTCAAAAAAGTTCAAAATCTTCTGTAACATTTGAAATGTCTTTGCTGTCACTTTTCATCAATTTAATGCATCCTTGATGAATAAAAGTATTAAATTCTGTCAAAGTATGCATATATCTCTCCGAGCGCAGCAGCAGTGACTCTCCTCACGTACTCAGTGTGATGTTGGGCTCATGTGGCGCTGCTGATTATTGTCTCTCTGCTGTTATAATATTTCATATGATTGTTTCTCTGCTCAGTCCTGATACCAAAACTGTGTTTGAGCACCGGCTGCATTAATATTGATGAAGGGAAGCTCTCCAGCATCATCTGAGGACTGCAGTCAGCTGAAATCCATCATCGCATTTCACAATCTCACCTGAAACCAGAGAAATCAGACGCCGGGCTTAAGAGCTCCACGAGAGATGAAGGCAAAGATAGAGAGCTGTCAATTAGTCAGAGATTCAGGCTGATGCAATTACGCCGCAGAGCTTCAACTGCGAACCACGAACTGCATTTCAAAAAGTATGAGTTTAGCTTTAGTGTCGGCTGAGGTTTATTCTGGGTAGTGTTATCAGTCTTCACTATGATAAAGGTTTCTGTCACGCTCGGCGCAGTGATGCTGAATCAAAACACAAAATATGTTTGTTTTTGTGAATTGTGGGGACATTCCATAGGCGTAATGGTTTTTATACTGTACAAACTGTATGTGCTATTGCCCTACACCAATCCTACACCTAACCCTACCCCTTACAGGAAACTTTGTGCATTTTTACTTTCTCAAAAAAAAAACTCATTCTGTATGGTTTATAATCATTTTGAAAAATGGGGACACGGGTTATGTCCTCATAAGTCACCCTCCTCTTGTAATACCTGTGACATACCCATGTCATTATACAAAGTTGTGTCCTGATATGTCACAAAAACACACACACACACACACACACACACACACACACACACACACACACACACACACACACACACAATGAAGCAATCAAGCAAGCAAAAGCATTTCAAATGCTGAAACATACTGTAGTAATCATTGTGGTGTGTTGTGTTAAACATATATGGCTCTGTCACAGCGCTTGCCAAGGAGGCGTGGCTACAGTGCAATGAATATGCCAATCACAGCAGTGGGTGTTTACTTTCATTTCTGTGACAGGAAACACACCTTAATAATGAATGTGTTTCACAGACTGAAAATGAAGATGCTCATTTTTACAAACACTGGACCTTTTCTTGTGCAAAAAAACATTGCAAACTTAAGCCTTGGAAAACATCTAAAACTGCATTTCATGGCCCCACGTAGACATTTGATCCAAAAATGCATGCAATATTTTCACCATTTGCTCTCTCTTATGTCGTTCCTAACCTGTATGACTCTCTTCTGTGGAACACAGAATATTTTGAAACATATCTATACTGTGGAAGTCAATTGCCACTAAAAATTAATTCACAATTCTATAAAATATTTTTATTTGTGTTTTGCTGAAGAAAAATCTATAAGCACACTCCCTATCACTATTATATGGGAAAAGGAACTGGCCCATTACAAACCAAACTGGGACTGGATTTGGGAAAGTATTTCAACGATGTCCAAAAATCTTGCTCATGTTCATGTTGATAAGCACAAGTTTTACACGTGTCAACATATTGGTATATTTTGGGATAAGGTTTTTCAAGTTTTGACAGAGCTGTGTGATGTGGTTATCTTTAAACATCCCAGTCTGTGTCTGTTGAATGATGATGCTGAGCTCAGTCTGAATGTTAACCAGCGAAGGATCCTTCACACTGCTCTAACTGCAGCCAAAAAGATCATTTTTAAAATCTGGAAAGAATGCACATCTCCAGCATTTAAAATGTGGCTTATAGAACTCCAAAATATTGCATTGTTAGGATGCACAACAGCGAGAATTAATAAAGCCAAACCAAAAACACTTAAGGCATGGGAAGAATTTATTAGGAAAATCTCCCATATTACATCTCATTAGAGCAGCTGTACCGTTCACTTTGTAAGTCCAGGAAGAAGGAGCAGCTATCAACTGAACCTCCCTTCCCCCTCTTTCTCCCCATTTTATTATTTTTTTATCTATCTATTATTATTTATTTATTCATTATTGTTATTTATTTTATTTTATTTTTTACACATGCAAACCCTGGTTTTGTATATAGTTAAGTTGTGTCACACGTTAACCATGTTCCATTTTGCAATAAAAAATAATCACAAAAAATCTAAGCTACTTCAGTGGTACCACGGTTAAACAAAGCCTCGCATGACTGTGCTAATAAATCACTTCCTTCAGCTGTTTTGTTTCTCACACACTGTATTCGTTCTCAAAACTTTTTGTCAGTTTCTTCAATATTTGTTTTGCAACTAGATATTTTACACTGGAATCTGGGTCACATACCGCAGACAGAGATCCATCGCCATAGATCTGAAACTCACGCTGTTGCAAAAGTAATCCAGAAAACATCCCATCTTTCCCAAACTAACTAGGTCACTAACTAGTCGTATTGCCAGATGAGTGCATATGTACAATGGTATCTGAATTTTAATTATTGCAGAAAGTTGTCACACAGCCGAGTTACTGCTGCTTTATGCCTGCTGAAAATCAACGCCCGACTAAATGAAGCCTGCTCTGAGGCACCTCATCAACTAATATCAAAGCATACTGTTGTATTTAATATGTAAATGCATTCATGCCAACTCTGAGCAGCATTACACAGTCTGTATAAAGACACCTAAATGCCACTTCAGACGCATTTCTGTGCCACCTTTGCAGTTTAAATATGGCATCAGTTCTATAAGGAGAAAGAAATTAAAGACAAACGCAATTCATATGAAACTAAAACATTACAATGACCTTCATGCGCTCATCTCAGCACATTCACACACTGAACACATATTATTCACAGGACGGATCATGAGGATTTTCTGCTGAACACTGAGGGAAAACATGTCTGACCCTCCCAAACTATTTCAATTACTGAGGCTAAAATCAACAACGGCCCGAGACGCTTTTCAATTTCACACTCAGCAAACAGCCGGCGGCGGCCCATCGTGAGATTAACCTGCTCAACAACAAAGCTGGATTCTGGTGCGTTTTTACTGAAACACTGACTGATAAATTGTGGAGTGTTTGGGGAAGAAAAGCAGTTATTATCAGGATCAGAGAACGACACGAATCACAGCGACCCGAAAACAATTAATATCCTGAGCGTCTGCCTCGTGTAATCAACACTCGTCCCATCATCACACGTGAACAAATGCAGACAAGACGGACATCATTAGAGCAGCAGAGGACAGATGAAGGTGATTACAGCAGAATAATCCAGAAAAAACACAGACCTTCACAGCTGGTGCACAAGGAAATGAGAAAATGAGCAATGACACCCACTGATTATTTCATTAAAGGAATTTTTCCAGTCCTGCGTGGATGCTGATTAGTCAAAACACACTAATGTTAAAAAGTTGAAAAGAAGAAATTAATACTTTTATTCATCAAGGATGCATTAAATTGATCAAAAGTGACAGTAAAGGCATTTATAATGTTAAAAAAATGATTAATGCTGTTCTGTTGAACTTTCTATTCATCTGTGAATCCTGAAAAATAAAATGCATCACAGTTTCCACAAAAATATTGTGCAGCACAACTGTTTTCAACATTGATAATAATCAGAAATGTTTCTCGAGCAGCAAATCATCATATTAGAATGATTTCTGAAGATCATGTAACACTGAAGACTGGAGTAATGATGCTGAAAATACAGCTGCGCATCACAGAAATAAATTGCAATTTAACAGAGATTCACACAGAAAACAGCTGTTTTAAATTATAACAATATCTGACTGTTTTGTAAAGGACTGATCATCTGAAGCTCAGAGAATCCACTGCTGACACACGAGTACATGATTCAGGTGGATACAGATCGCTCATTAATGCTGCTGAAGCATCGTGAAATATTGTGTGTGTGTGTGTGTGTGTGTGTGTGTGTGTGTGTGTGTGTGTGTGTGTGTGTGTGTGTGTGTGTGTGTGTGTGAATCAGAGTGATGATGGTGAGAATATTTGTGCGCGGAAACCTTTGAGTCTCAGCCAACACACACGGCCTCTGATCGAGCGACTCCACCGGGACCAGCACACACACACACACACACATACACACACACACACAAACACACAGAGACACACACACTCTCGCACACATGTCCAACACAACCCACAATCTGCTGCTCAAACAGACGGGACGTGAGCTGACAGCACGAGGAAAGCTGATGATGTTTGTGTGTGATTGTATTTGTGCGTCGACGGCTGACAGTGACACACTCCTGAGAGAAACCGACAGAAACAGGAGAAGATCAGAGACTCTCTTTGCTTTTTTCTTTCTTTTATCAGAGACTGACACGACACGCTCTCAACTGACTCACAACACACATATCAATCACTCATCTACAAACACACACAGAGAGCAGAAACCTCATGGATTAACACAAACCTCTGAGGCACAGAGAGAATAATTAAATAAATAAAAAACGATTTGAGCATCAAATACAATTTGATTCGCTTTAAAATTGTATAAAATGGAAATTGGCTTTGTAATGATGCTTTGTGAGAGGAACAAAACTAAACCTGCGTCGATATTTGCAACCCTCATAACTCATATTTGCATTTCAAACCTGCCAAATCCAGACGCCTCGTGTTCAGGTTTTATATCAGCAACATCAAACAGCATGGATATGTACAGATGTCTGCTGCAGAGGAAGATTATCAGCTAATAACTCATATTTACATCTGATCCTCACACAAAACATCACATGACTTCAGAAGACTTTAAATCACACGGACGACTGATAAGATGATTTATATTCACCATGAAACACAAAAGCAGCACATCTTCTGAATTGTTACGTATGTAAGTAAAACGTTTTATCACAAAAATATATATATTTTTTAATCTTAATAGAGTTTTCACTAAAAGTCCACATTTTGAAGGAACATCACACTCTTAAAATTTTTTTTTTTCTTAATGTGATCAAAATTTAATAATCTGAAGAATCTTTTTCAACTATAAAGAACCTTCTTTCTTTTTTTTCTACAATGGAAAGATTGAACGGATATTAAAGGCTCTTCACTGAACTATCGATACCAATAAAGAACCTTATTGTTAAGAGTGCACAAGGTTCAAAAAATGTTAAAAATGAAACCTATATGAATCTTTCAATAAAATCAGTAACATCCATTTTCAAAACAGATGTGAATTTTCATTTCATCAACAAATTCTGGACATATATCACAGTTTCTGCACAAATATTGTGCAGCACGACTGTGTTCAACATTGATAATAATCAGAAATGTTTCTTGATCAGCAAATCATCATATTAGAATGATTTCTGAAGATCATGTGACACTGAAGACTGGAGTAATGATGCTGAAAATACAGCTGTACAGAAATAAATTACAGTTTAACAGAGATTCACACTGTTTTAAATTGTAATAATATTTGACTGTTTTTACTGTATTTTGATCAAATAAACAGCTTTAGTGAGCAGAAGAGACTTCTCAATCAGCCAATGTTGAGGAAACATTATTTTCAACTTCACATTTTTTGTGCATTTTAGATTTTAAAAAGTGTGAACATTCTTCTGAATATCTTATTTAATATTCTAATTTAGCCTTAACTATTACTTTAATATAGAGGTAATCGTGTGCCATTTGCCTTCAGGGTCTTGCATCACATTTTCTGTCACAACATACTAAAAGATTCATGTTCATTCTCCGCTCGACTTCAGTTTGTGCTCATCACTGAACTGCAGTAATTACGATGTGGTTTGGGGCAGATTGTTCTCATTCATCATAAATCATGCGTGTCTTTTGATCTATTTTTCTGTATTTTTTTCTCACAATCTCATGCAACACAATATGAATCTGAATCTGAAGTTGAACTGTCGCAGAAACCGATTATGAGCAGTCTGTCTCTCTGAACAGCTCCTTCATTCTCTCCTCGTTCCGCTGTGTTAAAATCATAACTCTCTTATAAGTGCAGATATTGCATGCAGCGATATTAATTATGAATCTCTGCACTGGCGAGCATCTGAGCGTTATGAGCTGTCGACTTGCAGCCGGTTTGAACGCCATCATCCCAGCGTCTAATTAAAGCGCTATCGGTGCGCAGCAGAGCTCTGTAATTATAGCAGTAAATTGAAATTCAAATTGAATTGGGAGCTCTTATTGTAAACATCTGTAAAACTCAATATTGCGTAGTTGATGTTGCATGAGTTTTTGCAGAACTAAAAGCTGATAAGTGTCATGACTAGACTGACTGAACCAGCGGAACAAGTGCGTATTTCATCTGGAGAATCAACATTAAATCAGAAAGTACCATCTCTAACTGAGTGCATTAACAAATTCAATTGCAACTGTATTTTTTGACTTCTTTAGAGTGTTAGTTTTACCTCAGTCTCATTTCTGTCTGACTAGACAACAAGAAATAGTTAATAATTCAAAAATTATGGACTGGTATTTAGTTAAAAACGTCTTAATGCTGGATGTGTTTCATCTTTTGTCTTCTCCAGATGTTCACTGATGGAGTGGAGTGCTGTGGATTATTGTGATGTTTTTATATCAGCTGTTTGGACTCTCATTCTGACGGCACCCATTCACTGCAGAGCATCCATTGCTGAGACACTGATGCAGTGCTACATTTCTACAAACCTGATGAAGAAACAAACTCATCCTGATCTTGGATGATCTGAAGGTGAGCACATTTTCAGGAAAGTTTCATGATTGGATGATCTGTTCCTTTAAATCAACTTGTTTATGTATTTTTGTGAGTTTAGAGCCCCTACAATGAAGTAAGTGTAATTCACTCTCATAAATATTTAATTTAGTAAATAAATCATTTTTAAATTGAAAAACAAATTGATAAATTTACAGAAACTTGATGGTATGGTCGTTTCGTACTGTACAATGTTTTATATCTACTTTGAGCAGGCAAGAAATGGGGCGGTTCTTAATGTGCATGCTGATTGTTTGCCCAGTGACCGAACTGTCCCATGGCTTTTTTTAACTCAACTGACAAATGTATAAAAACAAGCATTTGACAAAACACAAAAAAATTATTTCACTAATTTACTAATTATTAAAATATATATTTATTTAGCATTTAAAAAATATGAATGTTTATTCAAACTACATTTTAAAACCTAAAATAAACAGTTTAAATATAACTAATAATTTACATTTAAAAAGTTATTTCCTTTTTTTATGAAATTGGTACTTCGTTTGATTTTTAAATGTCTTTCATTATGAGTCATCTGTACTGGAATAGATTCTCAGAATCAAAACTCAGATAACTCTGACATAGAATCAATCGATCAGCTTAAGGTCAGATGAACAGAGAGAGAGAGAGAGAGAGCGAGAGAGAGAGAGAGAGAGAGAGAGAGAGCAAGAGACCATTAAATACAAACAGCTGAAGAGAGCTGCTCACACTCACACACAGCCATTATCTCGTCATGTCACAGTAAATCCAGACAGACAGACTGAATCAGACTCTGAGCATCTACAGCTGATGGACCTGCAGTGCATGCACACACACTCACACACACACTCACACTCACACACTCACACACACACACACACACACACACACACACACACACACACACACACACTCTCTCTCTCTCTCTCTCTCTCTCTCTCTCTCACACACACACACAATTATAAACAAACACACACACACACACTTTCTCTCTCTCTCTCTCTCTCACACACACAGGTGGTAGATCTGCTCTGCTCTTGTTCAAACACATCCAGACAAACAGTGACTGATGCTCCAGCTGTGACCTCTACTAGATCATTAGCATATGCTAATGAGACTCTGTTCTGCTCACGGTCCAGCAGCAGATGTGGACAGATGTCCAGAAACACACACACACCTGCTGCATCCATCTGCTTCTCTAATCAGCTCACAGGTCAGGAGAACATCAGTCTGCTCTGTTCTGATCAACACACACGATTCAGTTTAACCTAAGAAGCCTCATTCTCAAAAACTATGAACACAACTACAGTAGACAAGGTTTAAAAGCGTTTGGGATAATTGAGATTTTATAATGTTTTTTGTTTTGTTTTGTTTTTTGCCATCACAGGAATATACTACATTACAAAATAATTTACAATAGAAAACAAGGTGATAACATTTCACAATATTACTGTTTTTCTGATCATTAATTGCAGCCTTCGTGAGCAGAAGAGACTTCTTTCAAAAATAGAAAAAAATCGTAATTATTCGAACAGTGACGATGAACACTGTTTTTATTCATCATGATGCATTTTGTGTGGTGAATTAACTACATAAAAGCATCACAATTCAAAAGACATTTACAATTCTTTACAATAAGGACTCTTTTGGTAATATCAGTTAACTATACGTCAGTTAACATGAACTAACAATGAACAGCATTTAATAATCTTAATAATGTTAATTTTTTGCAAATTTGCAAAAACATTTTTAAAAGAAAAAGTTAATCTGTTAACATTAATTAAATGCAACGAACATGAACAGACAATGAACAATTGTACTTTTATTATCAATACATCTCTTATTGTTTGTTCACGTTAATGCCTTAATGTTAACATAAGATCTTATAGTATAAAGACAAGCCTGCTGAGTTTTTCTGTGTGGCAATATGAATAAATAAACTTCATCCATCCATCCATGGCTATTTTCATGCCAAGATCAATGCATTTTAAAAGAAACAAATAGTAATAACACAGTAGTAGTGTAATTTTTTTGATTTTGTTGTTCTTTTCTGTGATCAGTTATTTTGGTACTTACTTTGGACATGAAGTGGCGACCAACACCAGTGAAGTGAATCCAGCTCTGATCCGAGGGATCTTCTCAATCCCAGCGTCAGTGAGATCTTCATCCTCTGACGGCTCATTAAGATCTCATCTGAAGGGAGGCATCGTCACCTGACTTCAACGAACCATTCACCCTAAAATCAGACCCATGAGATGATTCCTCACCGGTCTGACAGACATCAACAAACCGAATCAACCACTGATTCCACACAAAACAGTTACAGGCTCTGATTAACTACCCATTATAACCAAAACTCTGCTGATTCACTGACATCAGTAAAGCAGTTCAGTCACTTTATTAGGATTGTGAATGATGAAATGCTACAGCACGTGGGGGACGCATGAAACTCCTCTGAACTTCAGAAGAATCAAAGCAAATTCAGTTTCATCTAAATGGAAAACTGGAAAAAAAGGTTGGGCAGGAGACAAGATATTTACTATATAATTTAATTGGCAAATATTGTGTAAATATTGCAATGGTTTAAATGCTTTATATTTGCTCGTAAAATTTCTGAAAGACGGTTTCACACCCTTCTCGTCTCACAACCCGCAAGTATACAAGCATCAGAGATGTCTGAACAGAGTCTTGAGTTGAAACTTCAAGAGCAAAAACACTGATCGAGTTTAGAAGTTCAGTCCATTTACACGAATCGCTTCTGAACGCTGCATTTCAATGAATCGATTCAAAACAATCAGATGATTCATCGTTCAAAAAGACATGTGTGCAATTTAACATGCTTTAACATGTTTCAGTAAAAATATATATACAGTAGAGGTCAATATTGCTATGTATTGTCCAGTTCATGTATCTTGTGTTCATTTAGTGGAAAACAGTGTGGAAAACATGCCTTGATTCTTTATACTAAAGTTTCTTCTGGAAACAATGACTGTTTGGTTGAAAAGACGGTGCTAAAGAACTGTCTCAGAGCAAATGCATAAATATTGGAGGTGAATATATATTTCATATATCGTTAAAAAGGCTTAAAAATATCACTTTTTTTAGGTCTGAGAAATGAATGACTTTGAGACTGATTTGCCCAGTTTTTCCAGCGCTGTAGATCCAGTGGGAATGATTCGATCACAGCAGGAGTTTTGGAATAAGATCACTAAAGTCTACATAAATTTAGATGTAATCATGCAAATCAATGTGCATTGAGAGTCCTTTACAAACAAGTCAGCTGTGCAAATGAGAAACGAAATCAGTAAAATCATTTCACTGATCTGCCACCGTTGCAGCATCTCATTAAAGGCCAGAAACATTAAACATTTTAAGGGAGACGTTTGTACAAAATGCAAAGTGGAAGACAGAGATGTAAAACTATGCAGGAAAAAGAATGAAATTTCACATAATACTTCAAAAATAAATAACTTTTTGCCATCTTCACAGTATAGTTACATCATCTCTCATGCATGATTTCCAGAGATAAACATCAGCTCTAATCCAAACCCTAGTGAACGACCTCGCTGTCTACATAGGGATCTTCATTTAGCCTTCATTACAGATTGAAATGAACGGAAACAAACACTGCAACGGTCAGCTAACAGCTCAACATCCTAATGGACAAAAATACTTCAATCTAAAGGAATCTTTCCAAAAACTCTCCTCTGGAGTCACAAATACAGATTTGATAAAAGTGTGTTAATAAATTCCAATCATTCAGAAATAGGGTGCACATGTATGTTCATTCACAATTAGCATAATCCCGCCCATGAATTACACCTATGTGAATGACATGTACGCTATAGTATGTTCTGGTAATCAGGTTTTCATTAAGATAAAACTTGATGAAAATGGTCAGACCAATTCCATCATTGTTGTATTCTTTCACAGTTTCTTGAGAAGATATAAACCCTAAAATGTTGTCTAGCTGGGTAGCTCACCGGGTTTAGGATCAGGGTTCATGTTTCTGCTTCTCCCATCATTATACTACAAACACAGAACATCCAAATACAAAACCCACAGAAGATCCTCAACTATTTCCAACACTCAGTGTGTGTGTCGTGGTTTGGGCTTGAGATGTTTCTTCAGATCTTTCCTTTATAAACTCAGCCAGCAGCTCTAATGATCTGTGGGCGGCTGCTAAATCTGAACACTCCTGCATAAGAATGAAGCAAAAGGCACCGTTCTAATGCCACGCTCACGTCACGTCAGAATTACTGCACGAGATCTGAACACAGACTGAGAAACTCCTTCCAGGACAGCCAGAAACCTTGAGTTGTGATGGATCATCAGTTAAGCTTCACAGACCATATTGCTACAACGGCCCGGTCCTGCAGATTTCCCTTATTCAACATTAGGAAGATCAGACCCTTCCTGTCAGAGCAAGCCACACAACTTCTTGTCCAAGCTCTTGTTCTCTCCAGACTGGACTATTGCAATGCTCTCCTGGCGGGCCTTCCTGCATGTACTATCAAGCCTCTACAACTTATCCAGAATGCAGCAGCGAGAGTTGTCTTCAATGAGCCGAAAACAGCTCATGTTACTCCTCTCCTCATCAGGTTACACTGGCTACCAGTAGCCGCTCGCATCAAAATCAAGGTACTGATGCTTGCCTACAAGACGACCACTGGCACGGCGCCAACATACCTAAACTCACTAGTTCAATCTTATGCGCCCTCCAGAAGCTTCCGTTCTGCAAGTGAACAACGCCTAGTGGTGCCATCCCAAAGAGGTTCAAAATCACTCTCACTGACCTTTTCCTGGACTGCGCCCGGCTGGTGGAATGACCTCCCAATCTCAGTTCGAACAGCTGAGTCTTTACTTATCTTCAAAAAACATCTAAAGACACATCTTTTTCGCCAGCACTTGACCAACTAATACTAGCACTTACCCTTTCTTTTCTATTCTATTGTATTCTTAAAAAACAAAACAAACAAAAAAAAACATAGCTATGTGTTCTGTACTAGACTAACTGAGACTTGTCATGGCACTTGTATACTGTTGTTGTTCTCTTGCTGGTCTGATTGCTTCTATTGTTCTCATTTGTAAGTCACTTTGGATAAAAGCGTCTGCTAAATGATTAAATGTAAATGTAAATGTCCTGCATTAGAGGAAATATCAATAGAGAACCAGAGGCGAATTAACCATCTGGGTTTTGACGTCACAGCTGCAGCACTCTGAATTCAACAAATTATTTTGGTTTTTACACAAATATCAGAGCTTTCATTATTTGCCAGTTCCCTGCAAAAACATCCATCCGGTGTATCAGAATATGCCTATTTCCCTACTATAAAACAGCATCTGATTAGTATGTTCAAATTCATAAAACAGTAGGCAAAAAGTACCTGACCAACTACTAGTGGACAGCTTACAATCCCATAGTTGTTTGAGTAGATTTGAATGACGCACCTGATGACAACATTAGGTAAAGTACATCCAGACTGCATTCATACTACAGACAATGATGTAAGAACATAAAGAAAGTAGATATTCCTCATCAAATGTAGTATTTAAACGCTATCAGATTTCAGATGCACTTCTCATCTTGTTCAGCATTTTGACTCGTTTCCCAGTACAAGCAATGAAACATCCTTGGGGAAAAAATCAGTACAACTTAAATTTAGTTTGTGCTTTAAACAATTTGCCAATAATTTTCTTATCCTCCACAGTGTCTCATTCCAAGGAAGATCAGATGCTTTTAGGAGAAAATGGTTTTCTCAACCACAGCACTCAAAATGGCAATAATTTCAACATGACATGAACGCAGCATCGTACAGCACCTTTCTGCATTGAACGCATCACATGCTTCACGCCCAGCTTCACATAAAGATCGCTACACACTTGTTAAGTCTGTTTTTGCTATGAATTAATGAGTTTCCTAAGTTCCTCATGTTCCAGAATATTCTATGCTACTCCGTGACTACTGCATCTCCTCCGAGGCGTCCAGTGTAATGCCCTGAAGAAGAAAAGACACTGTGTTGCTGTGGCTGTGAGCTTCAGCTGGTCAGTAGCACAACAGGAAACAGATTAGTGTCACTCGAGATAAACATGGAGATGAGTTCATGGAAGAGACCACACAGTGTCCCATGCCTGGACCGAACCGCACATTTCATCTGTTCTTACGGCAGCCAGAACCCAGAGTCTGGCTGCACGTCTTGGTGCCAACGGGGGATGCATCCCTCTCAGATTCCTCAGTTGTTGCTTCAGTCCAGGGATCGAATCCGTAAAGGCACCTTCCATCTTTATTCCGGACCGCTAGGCTCCCCAGTACTAAACTCCCAGTGCTATTGCACTTCTTGGCCAGCAGTGGCGCCAGCGAATCCGGTGGGTGCAGAGAGGTCAGAGAGTAGCTACTCCGATTATCCGATAACTGTTCAGGATTACCAGCCTGATCGGGTCCTCCAGCCCTAACCCCGGATCCAGTGTCCTCATCGGAGGGGTCCTGTCGGATCCGGTTAGGATTTGTGCAGTCACTGTATCTGCTCCGATTCCTCTGGCGCCCCCTGGTGGCCTGGAGGTTGAACAGAGTCTGTGGCGTACAAGGTCTCTGGGTGAGTTCTGGAGGAGGAATGTGGGTTCTGCAGATCAGGGGTAGCGTAGAGATGCCCTCCTCCAGCATGGTCTGCAGGCTGCTCACCGAACTGCCTGTGGCCAGCGAGGAGTTCCTGTGGGACGTCTGCAGCAAGAAACAACAAGAGAATCAGGGAAGAGAAACAAATGTGGATCTGGACATGAGAGTGTTTAGTGACCCAGATCTGCAACTGCAATTTTTCTGTCTGGGTGCACCTGGAAATCAGGTTTACAAGGTGCTGAGCTAATAGTAAGCTTTTAAGGAAGAACTTGTCACTGGATCTGACATCGTTTTCCAGTGCAGTAGCCTCAAAGCTTCAAAAGACATTCTAGTAGTTTGAACCAGTTAGTAACAAGATGTCCACAAGCCCTCTGGTCTAAAGGTGGGCTCCCATCAAATTTCACTGGGGAAAAAAGGTCCATCGTCTATTGTCAATAGTGTAGAGATGTTCAAATCACTGCTCACACTGAAGTCACTTTCAAGCAGCATTTTCTGTTGGTCAGTGTGGCGAATCTGCATGACCAACTTGAACATAAACAAACCTTTTCTGAACTCCTGATTGCATGGAGTCCTATTGGAATAACTGGATTTCACTTGCAAAAAATTTGCCAAGCAATTGTAAATATGACTGCATCTTAAGTGGATGATTGTTGGCCAGAATAAGCTGCAAACTGGCCCACTTGATGCCTAAAGTCAAAGTCTGTCTACTCAAGATCCCTTTATACTTTTGTTGGTTCCCAGACACTGGACTCTAAGTCCTGATTGAGTTTGAACGCTCGTCTGTCATGTCTTTTACCTGAGAGCCCATGACCCTGCTGTTGGCCCCTGGGGACCTGAGAGAAGCCCATGAGGCCGGAGAGGCGTGTCTGGAGCCCGGCTGGGCCGCTCCGATGGCTGGACTGCCCTGTGGAATCGCAGCGGTGGTGGGGTGGAAGAACTCAGCCGGGAGATGAAAGAGAGGTGAAGACGTCTGACCTTCTCCTCCACTGCCATCTGCCACAAACAAACCGTCAGCCCGTTTCAGCGGAACACGACAGGTGTTTTTACACCACAGCTTCTCTTGTGAGTTAGTTTAAATTTAATTTATATGTGCAAAACTACATATGTTCAAACTGTGACTAGTGTGTTTCTATTAACACAGGGTTTTTCCATGCAACATGTTGCAAGATGCTTACTAGGGTGTTCTGTGTTTATGTTAGAAGTTTGCTATTTGGTAACTGTGGTGTTGCTAGGGTGTCCTTGATGGTGCTAGGGTGTTCTGGTGGTTACTTGGTAATTCTGGGTGGTTCTGTGCTGCTATGGGTTTATTAGGCTGTTGTAAGTGTATCCTAAGGCATTGCTATGCAGTTGCTAGATTATTTTGAGTAGTTGTTAGGGGAGTGCTGATTATTTCTAAAGTCTTGCTAGGAGGTCACTATGGTGGTTGTTAGGACATTGTGGGATGCTTACTAGGGTGTTCTGTGTTGCTGTTAAAAAGTTTCTATGTGGTTGTTAGGGTGTTGCTATGCAGTTCCTAGGGCATTCTTGGTGCTTGCAAGGCTGTTGCTAGGGTGTTCTGGGATGGTTGCCAGGGTGTTTAGAAAAAGCCAGACGAATTAATGGAACAGAACACAGAACATAACTCGACACGGCCTCTTGAAGTGTAAAAACACATCTGAGGTACAGCAGAACACACAGATGGTGTCAGACCTCCGCGGTGAGCTGGAGACTGGAGCTGATGACCCGTCTCACACCGCACATCGTCTCTGTCTCGCCCGGGACTGCAGGCCTCGCTCGGAGGATGAAAGCTTCTGCACACAACCACGTCTGTGCTCAGGTCAGTGCTGCCCTGCTTCACCTGTACAGACACACAGTGGTTCATGTGCGTCTCATCACACATATCACACTGTACCTACAGCAGTGTGACGCAGCATATTACAACTGAATCTGATTTGAGAGCTGAAGAGGAGGAGAGGATTTTCAATAATTGTTCCAGATCCTCGCACAAAGCATGATGATGAAGTATAGAAATATATCTCATAAATCTCACAGACTATTAGGATGATACTTTTAGTCTATCCCCATTTATTTCATATGGACAAAAAGAATCATGAACATAACTGCTAAATATCTTTTGTTTTTGTTTTTTTTCACGTGAAGTTGTTTCCCATTTTAAGAACAAGAAGCAAAAACCAAAGATATTAATTCACCAAAAAAAAAGAAAAGAAAAAAGAAAAAAACAATAAATTAACAAATACCCAAAAAACAGCATTTTCCTGGCACGTATAATACATTTAAGAGGCTTTAATTTTTGCAGGGTCCTCTCAGGTCTTTGCTAAAATGCGTAGGGGAGTCTCTTTTTATCCTTTGTTTATAGGCATGTAAAAATAAAGACTTTTAAATGTATTAAATGTGTCATGGAAATACCTCTTTTTTTTGCTATAAAGTATAAAGGTTTTTTTCTTTTATCCTCTATAGAGTGCATTATAATAATTGTTCCCTTTCAAGGGAACTTCGAACTGCGTCCTCTAGGGGTCGCTATGGGGAACACCTCGTCGTGACCCGTGTCTGAAGCATACAAATGAAAAAACACCAACGAGTTGGCCGGCGACAGCCTCTGACGTCACTACCGGTGCGACTATAAAACAGGCACCAGGAAACACGTCATTCATCTTCTTCGTCTTCACTGACTGTTTTGTTTGAAGCGTGCATCTGAGAAACGACCACGGTAAGAGCGATCTTTCTCTGTAATTATCATGGCATCCACTAGCAAGGCGTTTAGGCAGTGTGTACATCCGTGTCGGCATTATTTGACACCTGATGACACACACAGTCTTTGCGTCTTTTGTTTGGGCGAAGAGCACGCACGCGACGTCCTTGAGGGGGCGATTTGCGTGCATTGCGAGCAGTTTTCTATGAAAAAGCTCCGCTCTCGTCTGTCTCTCTTTTCGAGAAAAGAGGGACAGCCATCTGCTTCCCGCGGTTCAGGACCCGCCGCTGCTGAGGCACGGAGGAGAATGAGCTCGTGGGGATCGCAGGTGGATCTCGCTGAGGAGTTTAGAGAGGGACTTTCCCTTTCACGCTCTTCGGCGGCAGACGAGAGTGAACTTCAGGAAGAAGATGTGTTTGTCATTAACACTTTCTGATACTGAAGTTAGTGCTCTGCTGGGTTCTGCCCAGGAAGAGCAGGAGATGTCTGAGGGTGAAGAAGCTGAGGCTGAGCCTTCTCAATCTTCCTGCCCTGCGTATGCGGAGCATACGCAGCAGCAGGTCAGGCTGTGGCTTCGTTGCACACAATGGCAGTGCTTCAGGCTTATCAGGCTGATCTGCTGAAGGACCTGGATAAAGGCGAGGGCCTTTCAGCTGACCAGGTAGCCGAGCTGCGCCGCACCACAGACCTCTCTCTCCGTGCTACCAAGCAGGCCGCCTCCGCCATGGGTAGGTCTATGGCAGCCATGGTGGTAACGGAGAGACATCTGTGGGTGAACCTGGCAGACATCGGGAGGAAGGAAAGGGGCTTTCTTCTCGATGCTCCGGTCTCGCCTTCTGAACTTTTCGGTACCTCCGTCGAGACGGTGGTCGAGAAGTTCAGGGAGGCAAGGACGCGCTCGGCTGCCTTTAAATCCTTCATTCCACGAAGGTCCAGGTCCGAGCCCGAACAACATAGGGGTCCTGGCCCGTCTCGGTCTGAGGATCAAAGACGGGCGCAGAAGGCTAGTGTCGCGGCTCACGCGCTCCTCCCCCGCCTGCGGGTAGGGGTAAGAGGCAATCGTGGGTCACGAGGACATAAGCAGGACCTGAGGGATGTGATTCAGACGAGGCAGCGTACTCGTCCGAATCAGAGCGATACCTAGGTAGCTACTCATTCCCTTTGGGTGGTCATTTCTGTTTTTATCCTCCCCTGCCTAATTCCCCTGTAACCACCAGCTCTCCCCCTGATCGAGGTTAGGTGGAAAATTCTCGAACATAACAGTCTCCTATGCTGGACCTATGATGTTTTTTGGCTGGTTCTAGGTTCATAGTAACCACCTTACTGATGGTCCAGACTAAAGGAGGCTCCCCTTGAGCGGGGCTCCAGTACAGCAGGGTGGGTGAGTAAATGTACCCTTCTGTATATGTTTATGAAAATCGCTGGTGGTTATGTGTCTACTAATAAACTCTGTGAGTTTCCTTTACAGTGCTAAGCAGTTACGGCGTGTACTAAACACTCGTCAGCACCGGCCGTCCGGCCTTGTGCTCTGGTTTAGGCGACCGAGATCACAGGTTTCTGCGGGAGCCTCGCTGATCATCAGACAGCACTGCAGGGAATTTCATGGATGTCCAGCCAGGTCACCCTGAGGGGCCTCCTGGCTGCTTTATGGTGCTATCGCATCCAGCGGGAAGTGGAGGTGGTAGTTACAGAAGACTTCCTGTATACACTGCCTCAGGTGATGCTCCCCTCGCCAGAGGTGTACAAGATTAATGAGCTTGCCTCGCCCGTGCGGTTCAGCGCCTTTGCGATGCTTAGGAACCTATAAGTACACACGCTAAGCTCTGTGTACTTTCTGGAGACCACATGGTGGTCAGTGTGCACGTGAACACTTTGCGCACTTTCTAAATCCACGTAAGTGGTAAGTGTGCACGCAAGACTATGGCACTTTCTAAAAATCCTGTACGGTAAGGGATACGCGCTCCGCCTCGTTCCCTTTCTTAAGATGATTAGACCTTGGTTCCTTGGGCTCCATTCAGCCAGTATGTATTTGTTTATACACTTCAAGCATCGCTCCCCTCAATATGAGGGGCTATTTGGGCGATTCTCGTGGTAGTTTAGCAGCGCTCCCCTGTTACAAAAAGGGTCGCCTATGAGCGCGCTACTCTGAATTCGGAGTTCTCTTCTCATATGAGATTGAGTTCGCTGTTTTTCCCCAGAAACCAGCTGTATTTGAAATGCGAAACCATTTCATCTATGAGCTGCTCTATCAGAGTGCCACGAGAGCCCCTCCTTAGAACAGTATTTGAAAATCCATGCTATGGTAAGTGTGCACGTGAAGTCTTTGCACACTTTCTGAAATCCACACTGTGGTAAGTTCGCACGCTAATCTCTGCGTTCTTTCTAAAATCCTATATGGTGAGGGCTTCGCGCGGTTGCTTCGTGCCCTTTCTTGAGTTGGTAAAAGCCCCGTTCATCTTGGGCGCCACTCCACCCATGTATCCTCGGATACCTATCTAAACAGGGTGTTTGCTACTGGAGATCTGTTGAGACAGCTCCTTCAGCAAGCTTTTGAGGAAGCAAGCTGTAGCCCCTGTGTGACAGGCAAGACTTAGTATAAAAATGCTAGGTTCCTAGCCGTATCCCTTTAAAGGAATCTTTCCTGATTCCAAGCCTTTAGCTCTACCACCGGGCCGAGGCCCTAACAATTATGTTGGGTATGTAGCTTAGGCCTTTGGCCGTAAGGGGTATTGTCACAGACAGCCGTCTAAACGTCCCGGGGGCAACTCCCATTGCAATGGCAGAGTTGGTACTTAGTGTTCGCCATGATTCTGGCCTGCACTCCCCTCAGCATGGCGGCGTGGGTATACTGTTCCCCATAGCGACCCCTAGAGGACGCAGTTCGAAGTTCCCTTGAAAGGGAACGTCTCAGGTTACGAATGTAACCATGGTTCCCTGAGTAGGGAACGAGACACTGCGTCCTCTAGCTCCCTGCCATGCTTCGGACGCAAGCTTCAGACGAAGAAGTGAATGACGTGTTTCCCGGTGCCTGTTTTATAGTCGCACCGGTAGTGACGTCAGAGGCTGTCGCCGGCCAACTCGTTGGTGTTTTTTCATTTGTATGCTTCAGACACGGGTCACGACGAGGTGTTCCCCATAGCGACCCCTAGAGGACGCAGTGTCTCGTTCCCTACTCAGGGAACCATGGTTACATTCGTAACCTGAGACGTTTTTCACCACTGTAGGGCTCTCTAGCTACTTATATTTTTAAATAATGAATTTATAACAAATAGCGTACACAAAAGTAAATGACATGATATACTATATGGCATATGACAAGTGTTCTACATCCACATTACAGCAAAATGTTATTTAATTTTCACACAGCCGAACCTGAACACAGCTTAATCATCAGTTTTCCATACGATTGAATAAATACAAGTGTTTGTGTGCCTCCCATTGTGCATTTAACTTGATTAATGCCCAGCAGACATCTGTTTTAAAGCAATGGGCAACTAATTCACTTCTTGATTTGCTTAATAAAAGCCTTTATGATTGTGTTGACAAAAATGTTTATAGTGTATTATTTTCAAGGTGTTTATTGCTAAAATGTAGCACAGCCATTAAAGGTAATTTGCATGCAATGTATCATGCAACCTCATGCACTTGCTGCTGATCTATTTAAGTTAAAATAACTTGAATGTAGTATGAATTTGTAGGTTTACTACAGAAAAGCTCAAATGCATTTAAAAGTCTAACTGACCAGGTCGATTTTTCTTGGTTTGTCCCTAAAGCGTTTAAACATCAAGCTACGCCTACGGTGAGTACAGGATGACAGATGATTTTCTTGAAGTTTCTTGAAGTGTTGAGTGCAAGTCAAGCATGTTCTTGTGCTTCTCCACACGAGTCTGACATCAGAAGCGCCAGAGACACAGATAGAGCAAGAAGATCCTGCTGAGACGATCCCGAAGGAGCTTCAAACATCCACCCAGAGCCTCATTCACTTATCAGTTAATTGAGCATGTCAATAATGATTAATCAGAGCAGAGCAGGATGACTGTCACACAGCGCTGTGAGCTGGAGTGTTTTTACACACACACACACCTTACAGTCTCTGTCCAGCAGCTGGTAGTCGCTGTGCTCGTCCAGGCTGATGTCATCAGTCAGCGCCGGGGAGGAGGATTTATCTGACATCAGCTCCGACATCAGAGACGTGTGCTCGACCTCCGCCAGCTGGATCTACAAAAAACACACCATCACCACAGGAAGCTGTCAAAACACTGATGCATGCAGCGATCTGAACGTTCATGCACATGATCTGCTGCGCACACACACACACAGTATGATCCATCACAGACAGGATTTCAAATGCAGCTTCTTTTCTCATCACTGTTCTTAAAATCAGCCTGAAGGAGATCTCACACTGTATGCATAAATTACAAACACTGAATCCTCATTTTTAAGATGCTGTTTCCATGTTCATTTCATATAATTTAGAATTAGTCTGTGATACATTCAACCATGATGATGTTCCATGCAATTCTCTGCAAACGTGATCACTGACGATCATCTTCTGTCTGCAGGGCTTCATGATGAATGAGACTCATACGAACTGAATGATTCTGACTCCTGAATGATTTCATTAGTGCCAGTTTTCCCAGATGAGGTTTTTTGAGTTCATGAAAAAGTGTATAAATCATGAAAAGTGATATCAAATGTTAAATTTAAATAAATAACTGGGTCTGCATAATAATCGCTATATAGTGTGACTACCAAAGGCTGCAATTTAATTAAATAACTGTACAGTCCGAAGCATTTCATAATTATAATTATCAAAAAAAAAATTTATAGTACTATTACAATTGTATTATTATTATTATAATTTTTATTAACATCGGAGTTTTGTGAACATGCAAATGTGTCAAATAAAATAGTCATTTCTTATTTTACAGTGCAACTGTACTTTACAACAGTAATACATTTCTGTATTTTTATAATTTTATATAAAATATACTACTACTACTACTAATATTAATAATAATACTAAAATCAAATTATTATTATTATAATTATTGATATCAGAGAACTGTGCATACAAATGTTTTATTAAATTAAATTTTAATTTAAAATAAAATCTCAGGGGGAGTTCAAGTAAATATTTTGGGTCTAAGGCTGACACAAACCGTTTGGGAATCGCGTTAGGCATCCTCACCTCTCCTGATTGGCTCCTGCCGTCTCGTCTGATTGCTGGAGAGCAGTAATGGTGGAACACAGATCCTGATAGATTATCAATCATCTGCATTTCTCCATCCAGCGACTCCTTCATCAGCAGAGAGACGCTCTCCAGCCACTGGTTCTCCTGTCACACACACACACACACACACACACACACACACACACACACACACACACTCTTCTGACTAAACATAATAAAATAATAATGATAATAAAAATAAAAAAAACATTGTTGTTATGCTGTTTTTTCCTTGAACTACTTTGTCTAGATATCTGTGCTGGAAAACAAGACAAAAACACACAGATGAGTGTGAGTGAGAGTGAGAGTGTGTGTGTGTGTGTGTGTGTGTGTGTGTGTGTGTGGTGTGTGTGTGTGTGTGTGTGTGTGTGTGTGTGTGTGTGTGTGTGTGTGTGTGTGTGTGTGTGTGTGGTGAAGTGCTTAAGCGTGTGGACAGATCAATCAGTCAGAACTTCAGTCAGACGTATGAACTCCATCTAGTGACCCGCCGGATGACCCGAGACCATCGACACACAAGGGGAAAAAAAAACAAAAAACATTTATTTTATTATATAGACAGACTGATAAATTGGTTTGCATGAGCAGCGTCATTGGTTTGGTTTCTAATAAGAGACCATGATTTCTAGTGATGTGAGTGACAGCGGTGGTCAGTGATGTCATCAAGAGTTTAACTATGCAAATGAGGCAGCAGCTACCAATAGGAGTGAAGGATTTATAAATTCATGTGTATTTGTTTCTATGAATTCTTGTGAATTTTTCAGAAGCAAGAAAACTGATTCACGGTTAAATGAGAGTGGCGTCTTATCTTCATCCACACTGCATGTTGTTCATGATCATAGTGTCTTAACTCTGAGCGTCCAGCACTGTGAACGCACACCGCAAGCAGCAATAAATCACTGTCAGTGTGAACCAGACATCAGTGTGAGATTCACTGCTCATCACATGTGGACAGATTGTTTTGTGTTTCAGCTGCGACTTCATTTCCTCTGATGACTCACAATGTGTCTCCATTAACACACACACACACACACACACACACACACACACACACACACACACGCACACACACGCTCATACACGATCACTGCGGGCCGTCAGATGTCAGGAAGGAAATTTACAATAAAGATACTGTTCATGAATACACCTGCTCTAATGACACATCATTTACAGTACAGTAAATCACACTAGACAAATGAAGCACTTCATCAGATATGAGCATTATGTTCATCTGCTGCCGTGAATCTCAGTCTTAAAATTTAAGGTCAGTTCAGGTTTTAGGGTCCGTTCACACCCTGATCGATAACTATAACCATAAACATAAGTTTTAATAACTGCTCTAAGAGAATAGCAGAGTCCAGGAATTTTTTTTCCCAGCTGATAAATGATAAAAACATTGAAAGATAATCAGAATCTATATGACTTTAATGAGCTCCAGCCTTTAAAGCGGCAGACGACAACACTACAGCGCAATTATGAAATAAACAGAAAGTTATCATCCGCCAATATTATCATTATAGTTATCTTTGTTAGACTTATCGTTACCATTATTGTTAAAGTTATTATTATTGGTATAGTTATCAATAATAGTTATCATTATAGTTATTTTTGTCATTATAGCTAAGATTATAGTAAAAGTTATTGTTATTACAGTTATTACAGTTATCGGTTCTTGCTATCTTTATATATTTATAGTTATCGTTGCAATTACAGTTACATTGTTATTGTTATAGTTATCAAAGTTAATGTTATAATTATAGTTATTAGTCATAATTTATCATTAGACATAACAGTTAAAGTTATTGATTATAGTTATCATTTAAGTTATCATAGCTACAGTAACATAATTATAGTTATCATTATACTTATAGGTAACATTATAGTTACTGTTATGGTTAAAGTTATCTTTATTATAGTCATCATAATAGTTATCGGTTACAGTATTGGTTAATGTTATAATTATAGTTATTAGTTATAATTTATCATTAGACATACTTAACATTGTTAAAGTTATCGTTTTTGTTGTTGTTAAAGTTATCGGTTATAGTTATCATTACAGTTATCATAGCTAATGTTATAATTATAGTTATTGTTATAGTTAAAGTTATCTTTATTATAGTCATCATAATAGTTATCGGTTACAGTATCGGTTATTATCATTACATTTTTCATTATCATTTATTTATCATAGTTATTGATACAATTATTGTTTATAGTAATCATTATAGTTAATGTTATAGTAACTGTAACGTCAATGTTATAAACCAATCACAACTCAGTATGCAAATTTGATGACATCACGACTGCCAAGTCAGTGGGAGTTTCTCAAACTTTAGTCAAATGTTTTGATAATATCTTTACAGTAAATGACACTGGCTGTGATGTCCTCTGTGTCCCGTGTTCAGTATGTCAGCGAGTGTGAGCCGCACCTGTGCCGGTGAGTAGAGTTTCCTCTGGTTCTGCGTGTCCTGTGTGCTTCTGTGCGGTGTCAGTCCACTCTGGCTGGTGCTGGCGTGTGTGTGAACCGCAGCCATCGCCGCCTGTCTGTTTCCGCAGCCTCCCGCCGGTCTCTCGCCCACATCAGCCCCGGTCGGGCGCTCCGGACGCCCCAGACAGCACAGGCCGCCCTGCGCCAGCTCCATCTCGATCTCCGCGTCCATCTCTGCGTCCTCCTGCGCCTCTTTATTGGAGTCGTCCAGGTGCTTCATCAGCACGGCCACCACCACGTTAATCAGGACGAACTGAGCCGTCAGAACGAAGCTGACGAAGTACATGGGCGAGATGATCTGCAGGCTGGAGTTACAGGAGTAGCTGTCACCCGGCGGACACTCACGCAGCGTGTCCTGTGAGCACAAACACACTAATGACTATCCACTTCTGTTTGACTGTCCTTTCATCCACACCAGTGCAATACGGCTAAAATAGAAACCATGAAATCAGCTAAACATCTCTCATGCATCACGGCTGCTGGTCATACTGCCACTGCTGAGGAAAAGAGTGTCACAACTGATTTAAACATGCTGCCGTTTCACAAATGTGACCCTGGAGCATAAAAACAGTCATAAGTAGCACAGGTATATTTGTAGAAATAGCCAAAAATACATTGTATGGGTCAACATTATTAATTAGGATATTAAGTAAAGATCATGTTCCATGAAGATATTTTGTACATTTCCTACTGTAAATATATCAAAACTTAATTTTTGATTAGTAATATGCATTGCTAAGAACTTCATTTGAACAACTTTAAAGATGATTTTCTCAATATTTAGATTTTTTTTTGCTCACTCAGATTCCAGATTTTCAAATAGTTGTATCTCAGACAAATATTGTCCTCCTAACAAACCACACATCAATGGAGATATTATTTATTCAGCTTTCAGATGATGTAGAAATCTCAATTTCGCAAAATTGACCCTCATGACTGTTTTTGTGGTCCAGGGTCACATACAGTATTGTCTTTGTCTGTTTTTGCTTAAGGCAAGACACTACAGGCAAAAAAAGTTTTTTCATGATATTTTGTTCTATTTTGATTTCAGACTAGTGTAAAGGAAACATACAAGTGTTTATTTTAATGCACTTTATATTTTTGCATCTAGGTTTCTTTTCCAATCCATATCTTTAAAGAGTTTTTTCTCTTACAGTACACACTCCAAACTCTACAGTTTTATTCCTATCTGTATTCTGAAGGCTTTTACTGAGGTGTTTGATAATATATCAGTCACCTGATACATATTTCACATTTTATTCCTAAAAAACGTGGTGAAAATGTGTTTGGTTTCTGTCTGTTGACAGTATGTTCTGATTTATGGAGTGATAAAAAGAGAAATTCAAAATCCCCTCTGGAAGGAAACAAAATCAGACAAGAATTCTGAACCTGTCTTTATCCAAGGCTCAGATTTCTGCTCCGACAAAAGCATGCAAATCAATGCATATTTATTTAGATAATTTATTTAAATTCTTAACCTAATCAACTAGGGAAAGTATTATGATATCTATTACGTTCAATTTTTACCTTATACACCTGTGCTGTCTTATCTTAATTCAGCATAATGTAGCATTAATCAACACAATCTTTACAGCCATTTATCAAGCAGCACATCAATTGCTCACCTATTATTTAAAAAAAAAAATACAGAAATATAGTTGTTAGATGTGACACTGATTCAACACACAAAGGAAGAAGAAAAACAACACTGTATTCCGGCTGAATGCAGCTGATTTCCGTGGTTTATAGCTGTAGTTCAGGGTTTGTGTTCATGTAAAGTGACAGCAGCATGAGCTCTACCTTCATGATGCCGTTCCAGTTATCTCCTGTAGACACCTGGAAGAGAGTCAGGAACGCCATGCCGAAGTTTTCAAACGTGGCGTGACGACTCATGCCTTCACACGGGTACTCAACATTACACACTGAAACACAGACACACGGAGAGACACATTCATAACTCATGAAGTAATCACATTTTATTTGAAGTCTCCTCTGCTCACCAAGGCTGCATTTATTTGATCAAAAATACTGAAATATTATTACAATGTATAATAGTTGTTTTCTATGTGACTATCTGTTAAACTGTAATTTATTTCTGTGATGCACAGCTTGTATTTTCAGCATCATTACTCCAGTCTTCAGTGTCACATGATCTTTAGAAATCATTCTAATATGATGATTTGCTGCTCAAGAAACATTTCTGATTATTATCAATGTTGAGAACAGTCACAGATGAATAGAAAGTTCAAAACAATTGCATTTATTTGATATAGAAATCTTCTGTAACATTAGAAATGTTTTTATTGTCACTTTTGATGTCAAAGTCAAAGATAAAAATGCATATGCAAACAGATCATGAGGTGCTTTATGACTGAAGTGTTTTTCTCTCACCCAGTTCTCCAAACAACTCCACTCCGAGTGCGGCGTAGATGAAGAACAACAGAACGAAGAGCAAACCCAGATTCCCCACCTGAACAAAACACACACACACACACATATATCAGCAGTGTTTGTGCATCCATCATGCGGCGCTGAGCTCATCTCAAGCACTAAAACAGCCGTCCACGCTGAGAATAAAAGTCATTTAATTCCCAGAATGAGGTTTGTGCTGGTCAGGTGCTCACAGCTGCTTTATTGCTTTTTTTCAAGGTTAATTCATTTCCATTAGACGTGTCTGAAGCCCATCTGAGCCGGCGAGAACTCGAGAAAACAAACACTTGTGCATATTATTCCTCACATACGTGTGACTCAAATGCACACAGCAGTTTTATATAAATATAGATCTTAAATCACATGAATTAAGATACTATTGACACATTTACAGGACTGGAGTGTGATCATCAGCGGAGTTAATCCAGCGAAAGGAGGTTTGTAGATCGACGCCATCTGTTTAATGTGTTTATGAGTGTGAAATGAGTCACCCAAGAGCTGCTCACAGCCGTGTTGAACACTCAATGACTCTTGAAACGACGTGATGAGAGCACGTCTAACGCTTTATACACACGCCAGACGCTTCTCATGATTCTCTACAACTTTAGGACTGAACGTCATTGAGCAGATGCTGAAATCAAATCTGTCTGTTCAGACTCTCACCAGGATCTGCTGGATTTTATACACACATTTCTAAGGCTCTAAATGACTGACAATCAAAATTTGCAGTTTCACACTCAATCTCCTCGTGTCTTCTGTCTCTGATTGATAGTTTAGAGTTAGCGTTTGTTTCCAGAAGCTTTACTTTCACTGTTCCTCAGCGGAGGAATGATCTTCACAAGCCTCCAGAACATCTCACATCTTCTGAGGAGCCTTTATTTCTTCATCTCTCCATCACTGCATTATATGTTTGGATCATTTACATCTCATCTCACTGAGACACATTACTGCAGATATAGAGCACAGACTGATATTTATAGCATTTTATGTCAGTATCAGTATAAAGATCTCACTGATTTACATCACAAGGAGCAGAATTCCATCATATAAATATCAGCATCTGCAGCAAATTCATATTTTTGCTCAGTTTGAGTCTCTGAATAAAATCAAGGTCTTTTCTGCTTCATATTCTCACTCTATCAGACTATATGAGCCATAAAACCTGATGAGTGAAATATGATGCAAAAAAAAACACATATGCAAACTTTTTTTAAAGATTCTTATTTATATATTGTTTATTGTTTATCATCAGACTGAATGTCCTCCTGAACATCATCCAGACGCTTCAGATCATCTGACCTTCAGACTTTCACAATAATTTTATTATCATAATTATTCTCCAGGTGTTTGTTTGTGTGTGTGAGAGAGAGAAAGAGAGAAAGAGAGTGTGTGTGTGTGTGTGTGTGTGTGTGTGTGTGTGTGTGTGTGTGTGTGTGTGTGTGTGTGTGTGTGTGTGTGAGAGAGAGAAAGAGTGTGTGTGTCTGTGTGTGTGTGTGAGAGAGAGAGAGAGAAAGAGTGTGTGTGTGTGTGTTTGTGTGTCTGTGTGTGTGTGTGAGAGAGAAAGAGAGAGAGAGAAAGAGTGTGTGTGTCTGTGTGTGTGTGTGTGTGTGTGTGTGTGAGAGAGAGAGAGAGAGAGAGAGAGAGAGAGAGAGAGAGAAAGATTGTGTTTGTGTGTGTGTGTGTGTGTGTGTGAGAGAGAGAGAGAGAGACAAGAGATTTCTATGATTAGTGTGTGTATGTCTGTGTGTGTGAGTGTGGGTGTGTGTGTGTGTGAGAGAGAGAGAGAGAGCAAAGAGAGAGAGACAGGGTCACACAGGAGAGTGTGTGTGTCGAGTAAACTTTAGTGTGTGTGTGAGTGTGTGTGTGTGTGTGTGTGTGTGTGTGTGTGTGTGTGTGTACCTGCGGTAACGCCTGCACCACGGTATCGAGCAGCGCTCTCATTCCTGTGGCCATCTTCAACAGCTTCAGAACTGTGAAATTGAGATAAAATCACTGAACTGAACGACACAACTGGCTCATTTCATTCAGCTTATGCCCTTTCATACAGACTTTTCATTTGTTTATTCCATTATTCCATTCACTGAAAAAAATGGTGTCGGATTTCCACTCAAAAAGTTCTATAAAACGCATTATAAATTATTAAAAGAGCATCTGAATGAACATAAAGCATAATTTCAAGTACATGGATCCACATGATTCACTTGATGATTCAATACTAACCTCCTCAGTCAGTTACTGTTCTTCTCAGTCTAAATTGCATTTAATACTAAAGCTGCAGAGGTTTTCCATCTTATAAGTTTTTAAGTGCATAAATGATTTAAAAATTGATTTGTCACGTTTTTATCTCTGAATTCCCGCTGTGTGTGTATAATGCGGTGTTGATGCTCACCACGGGCGATGCGCAGGACCCTCATGATGCGGATGATTGTGGGATTGATGGGGAGCGAAGCATTTATTTCAATCTCCTCCAGAGTGATTCCCATTACAGACAGCAGAACGATGGCCAGGTCCAGCTGATTCCATCTGAGGACACAGAAACATCATCACGGCACTGAACGGACGAGCCGGAGGTCCTCTGGAAGCGCTGCAGTGTGTTACTTCAGACGCTGCTCACCTGTCTTTAAAGAAGCGTCTGAAGCCGAACGCGATGAGCTTCAGCATGGCCTCCACCACAAACGTGGAGCTGAAGAAGTAGTTGCAGTATTTCAGCGCTGTCTCCAACGACTGAGAGAAACCAGAGAGAAGAAACTCAGCACAGACCTTTACTCCAGATTCACTGTCATTAACAGATGGATTTCTGTTCGCTTTGATTATGGTAGACGCTCCTCAGAGCTGCTGGGATCTGAATAAAATAAACTCTGAGTCTCATTCATGAAACACCAGAAATTGGTCACAAAGCCATTCTGATGTACATTTCTACATTCAGGAAAGTGTTTGTACTGTATTTTCCAAACGTTAGTTGATACAAAACAATTTTACACCTGCTGCCGAGCACAAAAAATGGTGTTTAACATCTGAACGCTTTGTGTTCTTTCAGGCAAGCTGATGACTCTATATGAATTCACTTCAGCTTTATGACAATCAGAGTATAGCATTAACAAAACATTTTCAAGGTTATGTATATAGAATGTTTTGTTGTTGTTGATAATGATGATGATTATTATTATAATAACAACAAAAACAGTATTAATTAAATGTAAAAAATAAATGTAATTAATAACAAAATTGATTGAAAACAGCAACAATGCAGGGTTAAATAAAACACAAAATAAATAATTAAATAACCTGAAATAAAATAAACATTAACTTAAAATGTACTAAAATACCTAAAACTAGAACTGAAATAAAAGTTAATAAAAATTATAAATATGTGTGTGTGTGTGTGTGTGTGTGTGTGTGTGTGTGTGTGTGTGTGTGTGTGTGTGTGTGTGTGTGTGTGTGTGTGTTTAAAAAACACAACAAATTTGCTAAAAACATGAAATATAAAAACTGATTCAAAATAACTAGAATAAAAACCTGAGAGGATCCCACAAGTGTTCCTGAATATGTAATGCTAATTGTGAATTAGTGTGCAGATGCATCCTATTTATGAATAAATAATGAGCAGTTCATTTACATACACATTTAACAAGGAAATCTGAGGTTTCTGCTGCATTTTAATCATATGCTAGATTTAATTATATCACATGGAATTGAAATAGATATTGTACCTCAAAGTGATGATGTTACTGATCACTACCTTGTAACGTGCATGCTGCCTATTACTAGTATTAACTATAAATTACTGAAAGAGTTGTTACCTGTAGCAGAACCGCTTCTCAATATTAATAATTCTTTGTTATCTTTAGGTCACATGCCAAAATCCTTCAAGCTGGCGGTTATTAAGCCTCTTATTATGAAACCACAACTAGATCCTAGTGAACTGGCAAATTACAGACCCATTTCAAATCTTCCATTTATGTCTAAACTTTAAAAAAAAAAGTTGTGTCTGCTCAATTGTGCTCCTACCTGCAAAAAAATGATCTCTATGAAGAATTTCAGTCGGGTTTCAGGCCCCACCATAGCACAGAAACTGCACTTGTTAAAAATTACAAATGACTTGCTTCTTGCTTCAGATCAAGGCTGCATCTCATTGCTAGTTTTACTTGATCTTAGTGCTGCGTTCAACACATAATAACATCACAAAATAACAAATAAAAAACAATGCACAATGAGTATTCAGGGTCATGCTTTAAAATGGTTTAGATCCTACCTGTTCAACCATTACCACTTTGTTTATTTAAATGGGGAGTCATCTCATTTATCACCAGTAAAATATGGAGTGCCACAAGGATTTGTCTTAGGCCCTCTGCTATTTTCAATTTACATGTTACCACTTTGTAATATTATTAGAAAATACGGGATTAGTTTCCACTGTTATGCTGATGATACTCAACTATATATCTCAACAAGACCAGATGAAACTTCTAAATTATCTAAGCTAACAGTGTGTTAAAAAATGTAAAAGATTAGATGACTAATAATTTTCTCCTATTAAATTCAGATAAGACAGAGATATTACTTATTGGACCAAAAAACGGTACACAAAATCTCGTAGATTACAGTACGGATATACTATTAGTTCCTCTACAGTCATTTGGGTGTTATATTAGACAGTAACTTTTGATTTTGTTTTGAAAATCCTATTTCACGTGTTACAAAAACAGCATTCTTCCAGCTTAGAAACATTGCCAAGCTACGAAACATGTTACCTATTTCTGATGCAGAAAAGCTAGTTCATGCATTCATGACCTCTAGACTGGACTATTGTAATGCACTGCTAGGTGGTTGTCCTGCATCCTCAATAAACAAGCTACAGGTAGTCCAAAATGCAGCGGCTAGAGTCCTTACCAGGTCAAGAAAATATGATCATATTACCCCAATACTACAGTCTCTGCACTGGCTACCTATTAAGTTCTGTATCAGTTACAAAATATTATTTACTTATAAGGCCCTTAATGGCTTAGCTCCTGCGTACCTAACTAGTCTTCTACCACGCTACAATCCATCACGCTCCCTAAGGTCACAAAACACTGGACTTTTGATAGTACCTAGGATAGCAAAGTCCACTAAAGGAGGTAGAGCTTTTTCGCATTTGGCTCCCAAACTCTGGAATAGCCTTCCTGATAATGTTAGGGGTTCAGACACACTCTCTCTCGATTAAAGACCCATCTGTTTAGCCAAGCATTCACATAATGTTTCTCATTACATTATCATTCTTTGCTTGGTTTGAACAGCAGGCTACACTAATTTTTCTCTATTTGCATCTCTGTTTCTGAGATGACCGAACACCTGAGAAGAGAAGATGCCAACCCGATCGAGGACCTCAGATGACGCCAAACC
This sequence comes from Cyprinus carpio, assembly GCF_018340385.1. Classification (NCBI taxonomy): domain Eukaryota; kingdom Metazoa; phylum Chordata; class Actinopteri; order Cypriniformes; family Cyprinidae; genus Cyprinus; species Cyprinus carpio. The sequence continues at coordinate 5,305,579 of NC_056577.1, forward strand.
TGAACCAACATACAAAACTATATGGACATATTTGAAAAAAAAATAATTAAATAAATAAAAAACTACTAAAAATGAAAAAAATACAACAACATTATTAAAACTTGAACTAAAATGAAACTTAAAAAAGAAAATATAAAATAATCTAAATATGAATACAAATTAACAGTATTTCCAATGACACTAAAATAACCAGACCAATCAATCAAAGCGAGTAGGCAAGCATCTGATTGGCTGCGGGTCACGTGACAGTGCTGCTCACCTGTGGTTGGTTGTAGTGCTCCAGGCTCATGGTGACCACATTGATGCAGATGATGAGGGTGATGAAGAGGTCCAGATAATGACTGGTGCAGAACGAGTGAATCATCAGCCGAACGCGACCGTACGAGGAGTAATACGGCAGCCGCTGGGCCTCTTAACACAAACAGAACATTTATTAATATTAACATCACCATTTATTTCCCCTGCACTGGTTTATACTGTGTGCTGATGCTTTGACAGAAACCACACGCTGATATTTCACTGACAGACAGACAGAGCGATGGATGGATGTAAATGAGGGAGGAAGTGGAGAGTGGGCAGCCGTGAAATGATGGAGGGAAGGAGGAAGAGGAAACAATGGGGTCAGCGGTGATGAATGTGGCCCAGGATCTCAGGGGAAGAAGAAAAGAAGAAGAACGAGAAGAAACATGAGAGATAAACGAGTGAGAGCAGCAGACGACACGGGAAGATGAATAATAATAACAGACGAGAGCGAAAGAGATGAAGAAAAATGAAGAAGAAGAGAAGCAAACGAGAGCAGCGGGACGATGGAGATGGATGAGAAACTAATGAGATGCTCAAACTCCTTCCTCCTCGCGGTCTCATATGCAGGCTCTTACTGCGCCTCCTCTTCTCCATGCGCTTCAGCCGCTTCTCCTCCCGCCGCCGCGCCTCCTCCACCTCCTGATGCTGACGGCACTTGTGGAAGTTCTCCACCACCACACCAACAAACATGTTCAAGACGAAGAAACTGACGATCAGCAGGAAGGAGATGAAGTACAGCAGCATCCAGGGGTTGTTATTGATGACGGGCTGAACACAGACACAACACCATCAGAGAGTCAAAACACTCTCAGCGCTGACTAGCTGAACAAATACTGATGAACGAATGAACCCATGAACTGTAATAACAGAGAGAAAAAATGTCTGAAGGTACACTACAGTTTTGTGAATGAAAGGACGCATTTCTAAAATGTCAAACATTTCTAATGTTACAGAAGATTTCTGTTTCAAATAAATGCTGTTCTTTTGCACTTCTATTTATTTGTGAAAATATCTTGAAAAATAAAATGCATCACAGTTTCCTCAAAAATATTATGCAGCACAACTGTTCTCAACATTGATAATAATCAGAAATGTTTCTTGAGCAGTAAATCATCATATTAGAATGATTTCTGAAGATCATGTGACACTGAAGACTGGAGTAATGATGCTGAAAATACAGCTGTGCATCACAGAAATAAATTACAGTTTAACAGAGATTCACACAGAAAACAGGCGTTTTACATTGTAATAATATTTCACTATTTTTCTTGTAATTTTTATCAG
>NC_056577.1:5312165-5334665 GCF_018340385.1 Cyprinus carpio
CATGGTGGAGTGTTCTTGTTGGTTGCTAAGTGATTGCTAGGGTGTTGTGGGTGGTTGTTAGGGTGTTAAAGTCATCACTAGGGTGTTTTGTATTGTTGATACATAGCTGGTGGAGTGTTCTTGTTGGTTGCTAAGGTGCTGTGGGTGGTTGCTAGGGTGTTCTGGTGGTTACCATTGAAAAGTTGTTACTAGTTTAGTATTGTTGGTACATAGTTGGTGTAATGTTGTTGGTTGCTAAGCAGTTGCTAGGGTGTTGCGGGTGGTTGCTAGGGTGTTCTGCTGGCTACTGAAGGCATTGAAAATATGTTACTACGGTGTTTTGTAATGTTGATAAGTGGTTGTTAGGGTATTGTGGTTGGTTTCTAGGGTGTTTTGGTGGTTGCTAGGGCATTGATAAGTCTTTACTAGGGCGTATGGCGGTTTTCAATGCGTTATAAACATTTTCAGTTTAGTATGTTTAATACATTTTGATAAAACATTGTGTAAAAGAAGAATTTGTTTGATTTGAGTCAGATTTGAAGATGTGATACTACACCCTCATGATCTCATCTGACACTCAGATCTGAGCAGATGATTAAAGCTGGAGTTTAACGTTCGTTTCTCCCGTGTGAAGCTCAAGCACTGATGTGACAGTATTCATGCGGAGCTGCAAATCACTGTGTCACTCCTGCCAGACGAGACTGACGAGTGTGTGAAAGACTGAGGAACCGTACCAGACTGCCCTGATGGATTCTGGGTCTCTCCAGAGCCACTGTGATGCAGTTGAGGAAGATGAAAGCCAGAACCACATAGTCAAAGAGCTTATGAGCGATGATCGTCTGACACAGCAGACGAAACCTGCAGAGAGACAGTTAGTTTAAATCAGTTTTCACTCCAACACTCTTGGACACGGACCACGAGCTGCTGCTTAATTTTGGGGAGAAGTCGTGGCCTAATGGTTAGAGAGTTTGACTCCTAACGCTAAGGTTGTGGGTTCGAGTCTCGGGGCGCAATACCACGACTGAGGTGCCCTTGAGCAAGGCACCGAACCCCCAAATGCTCCCCGGGCGCTGCAGCATAAATGATACCCACTGCTCCGGGTGTGTGTTCACGGTGTGTGTGTGTGTGTGTGTGTGTTCACGGTGTGAGTGTGTGTGTGTGTGTGTTCACAGTGTGTGTGTGTGTGTGTGTGTGTGTGTGTGTTCACTGCTGTGTGTGTGCACTTTGGATGGGTTAAATCTAGAGCACAAATCCTGAGTATGGGTCACCATACTTGGTTGTATTTCACGTCACTTTCACTTTTTTCACCTTTTTTTTTTTTAATTTTAGTGCTTGGCTTTTTGTTTCTAGTCTACTTTAGTTTTGATATTTTCGAGATCTCAAGGGTAACTCATGAAATTTAAACTGCATATCAAAATCTAAAACTAAAATTAAATTGTGGACTTTTAATTATAATTGATAAAAAAAAAAAAACAGTCACCAATCACAGTCTTATACAGACATATATAGATTTATATACTTTTGAAATGTAAAAGTTCCTGAAATGTCATTAAAATAACATTTCATACTTGCAATGTGATGATCAATCAACAATGATCAAAAAAAAAATCAAAACATTTGTTTTAAACTTTTTGAAATCCTAAAATAATCCTTATTTTTTTACATTAAAATTAGATTCTGAAAAGCATATTTCCAGTGTGACTCCATCTATTTGTGATCGCTAATGGTTTGTCCAAGCTGTGCACGAATCACAGGCTGCTGACCCCTGATACATCCAGTGACAATTTCGTCACCCAAAGCAGCTGCTTTACCAACACAATCATCTGCTGGCTATGATCTGCTCATATGAGTGCTAAAATGATCACATGCTGTGAAACTCTCAGCAGTCACATGTTTGCCCTTCCGCAGTCTCTGAGTAACTTCACGTGTGTGTTCTGTCAAGCAGAGCAGCATGAGCCGAGCTCCAGTGCAGTGAGCGGCTGATGGACTCTAATCAGATCTGTTTCTCATTATTCACTCACCCTCATCTTTTGAAGAAAATAATGAAAAATACTATTTTTCTTTTTAAGTAATTGAGAAACAATTTAAGTGATATGACATAAGTACTTTGTACTTTTAAAAAGTATAAGCAAAAGTAAAAGTATTCATACAAGAACTCAAAGTAGAGATTAAGCGTAGAAGTGAAGTACTATTACTCAAATACTTACAGCTGTGGAAAACATCATTCTGTCAGTCAGACTGATTGAACAGAGATCTCAACAGAAGGAGAGAGGTGCAGTGAGTACATACTTGTTCTGAGGGGAGAATAAGTAAATGGACCAATCCTCTCTCCTCTCGCACCAGTCCGGACGATAAACCTCCATCATCTTCTGGATGCGGAAACACAGGCTCTGCGACACACACACACACACACACACACACACACACATGCAGCCCTCTGGTTATGTGAGATGAAGGCAACTCTTTCCAATTTATTTTCAATAACAGTTTCATTTTCCCTGGGAGACGTTTCCAATAAACTGAGTAAAATATGAGGATTAATACATCCGTATGACATCCATATTCATGCGAGCGGACAGCTGCTGTGACCCAGGCTATTGTGTGTGCTGTCATTGCTCATAATGAGCTTCTTCATGTTTTTTATCCTCCACACACACACACACACACACACACGTGTCTGTGAATCTACCGCTGCTGTATTTCACTTATGAGGCGTTTATTAAATGCTAAACTGAGCTGAGTTTCTCCTCAGTCGTCTGTCAGACGTGACGATGAGCCGCTCAGCAGAGAAACGCTCTAATGATACGCTCAAACTGATTCACAATAGCGTTTTAAATCACTTCACTGAGAGGAAGAGCTTCCTAAAGGACCTTTAAAACTGTGAGAGAGCATCATGCTCAGAGAGGATTTGTAACTTTCATGTGCTGCTTCTCAGAGAAAATCATCTGAAATTAGTATAATGGATCCAACAGCAGAGCTGAGAGAACTGAACACTTACTAAAGCATCAGCGCACCTGTCTGTCCACCTCTCTATCCATCTATACATCTATCTACCACCTGCCTATACATCTATACATCTATCTGTCTGTCTGTCTGTAATGAAGGGGAACACTTCCTCATTGTAAACATTAAGTCTAAACACCAAAACCTCTTTTATTAGAAACACTTATAGCCGTTGTAACAGGATGTTGTTCTGCACTCACATATTCCGTGTCTTCTTCCAGGTCCTTCTTGTTTTTGCGTGCGTTGAGCTGTGGATAAACCTCTCCCAGCAGGGGCCCCTGAGGGCCCGGGCCCTTCCCATTACAGTCCTGGTGTTCTGTGGACACGCTCTTCTTCCGGACCAGCGGGGGGCGCTGCAGGGGCTCGGGCAGCTCGAGTGAGAGAGCGCGGCGGTGTCGGCGCGACAGGAAGGGCGGGTGTGGCAGGAGAGACTCGTGTTCGGCGGGGTGCGAGTGAACGCCACGGACCCGCAAGCTGCCCCCGATGACCCCTCCAGCCCTCAGGCCACGGGCGGAGCGACCCGCACTGATCCAGCTACACCGCCGGCTCCAGGACGGCTGAGGGGGAGGACGCCCCCAGTGGTGGTAATGGGAACTGCGGCTGTGGTGCTACAGAGAAAAAAGGAAACTAATTAATTTTTTTATGACCTGGGGTTGAAAATCTTAAGAAGTTAAGAAATTTCTTAAGATAAATTCCAAGAATTTGTAAGACTGCAATTGAAAAATTCTTAAGAAGTTCTCAAATATGTTCTTAAGATCATCTTTGGTGTTGTCTGATTGACTGAATAGCAGTACTTGTCAAAGTCTCGCCGGTCAATTCAGTGAAAAACAACTCAAAGGCCCTGTTTTTGCAGATTACCCTATCTTTGTGGATTTAGGACGAGGATATCCTAACTTAAGAAGTAATTTACAATGATTTTAAAGGTGGTTCTTTTGAAGAATTTGATCAACTTTAAGAGAAAAGATAAGAACATTCTTAAGAAGTATTTTTGGCAACAAAATATTCTCAATTTTCTTCTTAAGAAAATAAGAAGAAAATTGCAGTTAGGAAGAATTGTATTCTTGAGTGCAAGCCTTTAAACACTGCAGATGAGTTAACTTCACACAGTCAGGTGTGTGTGGTAATTGCAGTCGTTGTTTCTGATCTCGCTGACTGCATTCGCTCGTTTTTAGCAGCATGAGCCGTAAAAGCAGTTGCCATAGAAACTTGTGTTCTCCGGCGCCAAGCTCTCGTTTTGACCTGATGCTCACGACACATCAGCGTTCATCTGACCGTCATTACAGTGACACAGTTCAGGCGTCATGTTTGGTGACGTGACATCATCAGGATGAGTGATTTATGTAGCAAAAAAAAATTATTTTGTATGACTGTACAATCAGTTTCTGTCTGAACATTCACAGCGTTTTAAAGTGTTTTACCATGTTCCCAAAGACTTCTTTCCCCACCACAATCTCCAGACGGCACGTGACTTCAAGAACAACAGCCCAACACACTATATTTAACCCAAGCGGCTCGTGCTCGTCTCTCTTTCGATACATATGGCTGCCTCAATTAAAAGAGGGGTTGCTATGGAAACCCCAAAAGCCTTTGCTGAACGTCTGTCACACATTATCAGGAGAATTTTGGTCTCTCGCAAACACACACACACATGAGTTTTACTTGAGGGATCTTCTAATTCCAAACATTAATCTGCACTAATGTTTCCTTGACTCATTACACACACACAAACACACACATGACGTGATGACATCGGTTTCTTCATCGACTGACCAGAGACGAGGATCTCCTGCCCAGGCAGATGGTTCTGCTCCGGTGGTTTTCCTCTGAGAACTCGATCCTGGTATTCTCCTCCGCCAGCGGCGCCAGATCCAGATGCCCATTAGGAGTGAGAGATGACAGCTTGGGATCTGGAGGAAAGAAACAGCACTCATCCAAAGCCAAGAGCAGATCTCTGGTCATCAAGACACGCTGTGAAGCTCTCCGGAGATGGCACTAATGTCTCCTTCATGAGTCCCTGTGGATTTTCTCGCCCTTTACAGCCACAGAAACTCAGAAACTGGAGGACTAACAGTCCATCAAAAGTGTCAAACAATCCCACAGGATTAAACAATAGAAGACGCTCGTATTTCACCGGCTCTAATCTGTTTAACATCTCAATCAAGAGCTACAACACTGGTTGAGTAGATTCATACGTGATGTTTACATCTGATTGGCTTTACATCATTTCCAGGACTCAGTGTGCACAGGTTCGAATATGAGTCCAAATCAACATCTCATTGGAAGATGGAAGAGATGCAGTTCAGTCCGAGTTTTTCAATGTTTCATGGACTTCGACTGCACACACACACATCTATTCCTCACAAGCTCGTAACCATTCATGACAAATGAAACATGACACTGAGCTGACTATAGTTGAGGGGTTATATAATGAGAGTGAAGGGGTCATACCGGAGGACGTGAGCGAGTTTTTGTGCTGTTCACTTCCATTAGAGGAGGATCCTTCATCATCATCAGAGTACGAGCGATTGGCATCCCCCTGAAACACACGGCTCACATCAGCCCAGAGAAGACACAACAGTCGGCTAAATGATTTCACTGTCAAAGAGCAACACAAACTTAAACGTATATATTACAGATTTACAGATACAGAGAGTCTGGTGAGGGTGAACGTGACGAGCTGCACAAACCAATCAAAAACAACCCAACTAAGAACATCTTTATCTATATTTTGCTTGGTCTTTAAGTCTAAATCATTTTCTACAATAAGGAGGAAAATATTAACTCCAACATTGATATCCCTATATAATTTTGCAAAAAAAAAAAAAAAAAAAAATCTACATTACATATACTATTATATGTATGACTAATAAAAAAAAATAAAAATAAATTAATTAAAATACGTTTGACCTCAAAATATTAAAAATAAACAAATTCAATAACACTTTATAATAAGGTTTCATTTGTTAACATTACACATTAATTAATATGAACTAATGATTGAATTCTACTGCATTTATTAATCTTAAGTATTATTATATATATATATTAGTTATATATATATATATATATATATATAGATTAGTAATGCACTGTGAATTAACATGAACCAAGAATGATTAATATTAAGGATTTTAAATACTGTAAAAAAAAAAAAAGATTTCTAACTGATAGTTCATTTAAGCTAATGTATTAACAAATTTTCTTTCCTCCACAAATCTAAGGATTAAGTATTAGGTATTAAAATTAAAATAATTCATAGAAACTACTGATTCATTCGTTGTTCAGAATCAGACAGTCTAATCAATGAAGAACTGAACAGTGTGTGTTTGTCACCTCAGCCTGAAATCCCTCCACCAGGATGGCCACCAGCAGGTTAAACAGCACGTAGTTCCCGAACGTCATCAGAGCCACGAAGTACAGAGCGACCAGAGGAGACGTGGAGGCCATGCCGTTATACAGGACCCCGTTCCAGTCCTCCTGAGTCAGGATCTGCACACACACACACACACGGCTGAGGAGAGATTTCTGTGTGTGTGTGTGTGTGTGTGTGTGTGTGTGTGTGTGTGTGTGTGTGTGTGTGTGTGTGTGTGTGTGTGTGTGGGACATCTCTCTCTCTCTGTACCTGAAATACAGTGACGATTGCCCACAGCAGAGAGTCAAAGTTCTTCCTGTCTGGAACCGTGTCTCCGGTGTCCGTCTTCAGACTGAACTTACAGCCAAATATATGCATTCCCAGAATACTGCAGACACACACACACAGAGAGAGAGATGTGGGTTTCAAAAATACTCCAGTAGTCTAGTACCATTAGCCTCAAAGTGACACACACACACCTGAAGATGAAGATGAAGAGCATCAGCAGCATGCAGAATGTGGCCACATTGTCCATGGTCTTCATCAGAACCACCAGCTGTCTGCGCAGCGCAGGCATGAACCGAACCAGCTTCAGGACCCGCAGCAAGCGGAAGGTGCGGAGCACCGAGAGACCGCCGTCAGACTGACCCACGATCTCACACACGCTGCGATTGGGACGCTCATGTTTTAGTGAAAGCACTTCTATTCTTCTGTACAAACATCTGTTATTTGAGCAGTCAGTTTGTTTTGTTGAAGTTTAGTGAAATGATTCCATCACGTTACATGATAACACGCAAAGTTTAATTCTGAAGCTGTATTTACAAAACTACAGGCAAGTGTGCTGAAAAAACATGATTACGTTTTCATGTTGATACAAATCATGACTGAGAGTTGAGCTGAAGTCAGTGAGTCAGTCCTGATCAAAAGTGACAGTAAAGACATTTATGTCACAAAAAAGATTTCAAATAAATGCTGTTCTTTTGAACTTTCTATTCATCTGTGAATCCTGAAAAATAAAATGTATCACAGTTTCCACAAAAATATTGTGCAGCACAACTGTATTCAACATTGATAATAGTCAGAAATCTTTCTCGAGCAGCAAATCACCATAATAGAATGATTTCTGAAGATCATGTGACACTGAAGACTGGAGTAATGATGCTGAAAATACAGCTGCACATCACAGAAATAAATTACAGTTTAACAGAGATTCACATAGAAAACTGTTAATTGTAATACTACTTTAAAATATTACTCTTTTTACAGTATTTTTGATCAAATAAATGCAGACATTAAAGTGTATCAGAAGAGACATTAAAAAATCTTACCATCCCCAAACTTTTGTGTGTTAAATACACTTTAATAACATCTTATCAATGGTTTAAATGTGACAGAAAAGCGTCAGTAGGTGTTCACTGGTCGTTACCTGATGATCACGATGATCCCATCAAAGATGTTGTACGGATTGCGCAGGTAACTAAAGAAGCCTAATGCGGTGAGCTTGAGGATCATCTCCAGAGCAAACATACTGGTGAAGACGATGTTACAGATCTCCAGAACATTAGTGAGCTCCTCCGGCTGAACACACACACACAATGAGAACATGAAACACATCATTAACTGAAATAATGAAGAGAAACAATGAGACACAGAGATTCTCATCAACTTATCATTCAAGAATCACTGGAAGAACACATGGACAGCAAAATCACTTGATATCAGCAGGTTAATGCTGGTTGAAGGTGGGGACATCTATATAAAAAACACTGCATCTATGAGACGCGCATGTGTGTGTGTGTGTGTGTGTGACCTGCTCATGGTGCTCTATGCCCATGCTGATGGTGTTGATGAGGATGGCCACCATGATTCCTCTGTTGAAGTATTTACTCTCCACGATGCCCCGCAGTTTGACCCTCATCTCCATCCACAGCTCTCGGCTCCGCCCCCAACACGCCCCCTCTGCCCTTTTGAACCTCTCTGTCTCATTGGGTGCCTCCCCCTCTGTCTCCTGATTGGCTGCTGAGGCGTCAGGTGCGGCTCCATCTGTAGTGCAGTGAGAGAAGAGCTCAGCGCTGCATGCATCCATTCATTCATCCTTCCATCCAATCCCCTCCCTCTTCTCCTGACCATGTTGTTGGAGGCTCTTCTCTCCCCCGTTGATGTTTGTTTTCTCTTGTGCCTGCTCTGGTGGTTTGCAGCAGAGTGTCCTGAAGAAGGCAGAGGTGCGTCTGCGCCCCTTGCGGAGGACGTGGCAGACGAGCTGGAAGATCTCCTCGTAGCAGTCGCTGGGTTCGACCAGCGAGGCCAGCGTGCTGGAGGACAGACGGGTGGCTCGCTGCTCCTGCATCAGCTGATGCTCGCGCTGTTTGGTCTCTGAAAACTGAGTCGCTATGACGACCAAACACAGGTTTATCATGAAGAATGAGCCGACCTGTGGAGTTACGCAAAGATTCAGAGACAGAAGCACACTCCTCACTGCAAACACCAAACTGTCTCGCTGCAAGCAAACTTTTCATTGCATTCAGAGTAAATATGCTCCAGTCTCACTGCATTCATATCAAACAGGCCTGAAGCAACAACATTAACAAAATGAATCATCGGCATGTCAGATAAAACACTCTGTATTGCTCTTTTAGAACAGACTCATAAATCTGTGTGAGTTTGAGTACTTACTATAATCAGCAGAATAAAGTAGATGAAGTTGTAGAATGAGTGAGCATCCATGACGTAATACATGATTTCCACCCAGCCCTCGAGAGTAATAACCTAAACACACCATCATTTGCAGAAAAAAAACACTTCAAACAGTTCTCTGGAAATGAAGTTCGCTTCCAATAAGTTCACATTAAACACAAAGAACATCAATCAGCTGGATGACTGTTTTCACAAGTTCTACGGTGGAGATGAGTCTCCAGCAGATACCTGAAATATAACGATCCAGGCGTATCCGATGTTGTCAAAGTTGATGGCTCCTTTGTGTGGGTTTCTGTGTCCAGTGTGGCAGCGGGTGTAGTATCGGTTCCAGTTGACACAGAGCCCGGGGACGACGGCGCTGGCGTTGAGAAAGGGCTCGGTCACGAGGCCCAGTGCCTGATGGTGCAGGACATCATCCACGTCCAGACAGCACTGGTGTCCCGCCACACGCCGCGCCGGCACGTCACCGCACGACATGATGCCGTTATCCTGCGGCAAAGAGCAGATGAAGGGCCTCTCGTCCTCCTCATCAGGAGAGTAGTACGGAGCAGGAAGTGCCACACCTGTTGATCTGAGAGAAAGAGGAAGTAGATTGGCACATGATCAATGTGTCCAAAACCTAATCAGATGCTTTACTGCCTACATACACTGCAAACAATGACTTTGTTACTTTGTATTTTTGTCTTGTTTTTCAGTACAGATATCTAAGCTTTTTAATGTTTATGGAATGTTCTTACAGCTTTATTAATATTTGATATGTTCTCATAAAGTTGCGAGAAAACATTCTTAGAACAACATTCTCGGAACTTGTTATTTTGAACTTGAATGTTTTAGGAAACATTTTTGTAACCTTCAAATAATGTTCAAATCACAAGAAGAAAACTGGACATTTTTACATTCTTAGAATATTAAAAGCAATCGTTCAAATAATGTTAGAAACTTTTTAACCTTTAAATAAAGTTATAGTCATGACAAGAACTGGAGATTTCAGTGTTTTAGAAACATTTCAAAACAAAGTTCCCGCAATGGTTTTATAACCTAAATTTGTTACCTGGGAATACATGTACTTAAAAAGAAAAATCTTCTTTCTAAAAAATCTTTCAAAATGAAATGTTCATGCTTAAAAAAAAAAACACCAAAAAAAAATCTGAAAAAAGCCTAGTTTTCAATCTGAATTAAGTTTATTTCCCTTTTTGAAAGGGAACTCCACGCTGCGTCCTCTAGAGGGCGCTATGGGAACGCTTTCAGCGTGACCAGTGTCTGAAGAATGAATGAAAAAAGACAATGAACTTGAAATTGACAGGCGGAAGCTTATGACGTAAGCGAATGAGTGACTGCGTGTATAAAAGGGCACCTGTAGAATACGTCATCCTCTTTTTTTGTCTTCAAGTCTTGTGTACGAATCACATGCGTTTGACTCACGAGAGAGAAGGATGCACTCACTGTTTGCATTCGCGGAACTACTAGAGCAGAGGTCTGTACTCGAGTTTTTGCCAGCGTTTGCACGAGCGCGTTCACCTCTCGGTGGAGTTGAACAAGCTTAATGCGATGCATTCGTGGCGGTTTCTGTTCTTGCTTGATTCTTGAGGGAATTTAGTGTTTGAACAGAGTGTGTTCGGCTCTCGAAGGAGATAGAGCCACGCTGCGAGATGCAATTGCATTGAGTATGCCTGTATGCCTGATTCTCTTTGAGGATTTAGTGCCTCTCACCCGTGTTTCGGGTCTCGTGGCTGCCGAGGCAGTTAATCAGGCCAATTGCAGGGATTGTAGGCACTGCATGAAAGGATTCTGACGAGGAGTGCTTTCTCTTCCAGAATTACTTTTTGTTCCAATTTAGTTTAAAGAACAGGAACTGTGTATAATGTGGGATATCTACATTATTGGTGAAGGAGGCTCCTGACTTGATGTAATAGCAAGTTTTGGAGTTGTTGGGCTCTTGCTAAGGGAAAAACATGATCCTCCCCTGAGCCTCCTCATCCTCTTAACCCAGGTATGTGTATTTAGGCAGCATGGTTTAAAGAAACTTGCTACGCTGAGCACTCTGCTCCCTAGTATTTTTGTGTTGCGGTTAATTTAGGTTATGAGGCTCTCTGTGAGCCTCCCTGATCAGCTGATCTTGAGCCGGGTATCTCTCATCCCCTTGAGGTTTGCTATCCTGATATCACAGTTCCTAGTGCTCTCTCAACAGAGCTCTGTGGGCCTCCTTGATGAGTTGCTCTTCAGGTCAAGCTTTCGATTACTCCCCTCACCTGAGGGCCTTTGTACCGATTCTGACACTTAGGAGCATAGTAGTACTCCTAGCTTAGTACTCTAGCTTTGGAGTTGTTACGCAGTGTACTCTGCTCCCTAGAGCTCTGCTTAGACAATACTATTAGTATATAGGCTGTACCGTGAGCCTCACTAACTGTGTCTAGCGTTGAGTGTAGTCAGGTCTCCTCTCATTTTAGAGAGTTGTTATGCTAAGACCTCCACTCTTAAAAGCTCCTCAACTAGGTTGAGTGTTGTTAGGCTTCCTCTCGCTAAAGAGAGTCATTCTGCTGAAGTCTCCGCTCTCCATAGCTCCACTTAGATAGTACTATTGGTATGTAGGATCCTTTTTTGTGAGCCTCGCTAACTGTCTTTAGCACTGAGTGTTCTCAGGCCTCCTCTCGCTCTCGTTTAAGAGAGTCATACTGCTGAAGCCTCCGCTCTTCAGAGCTCCGTCATTGGCAGTGATATGAGTTTGTAGGCTCTTACTTTGAGCCTCACTAACTGCCTTGGACGTTTAGTGTAGCTAGGTCTCCTCCTGTTTTAGGTAGTCGTCATGCTGGGACCACCACACTTTAAAGCTCCCCTGCCAGGGTTGAGCATTGTTAGATTTCCTCTCATTTCAGAGAGTCATCCTGCTGAAGCCTCCGCTCCCCAGAGCCCTGCCTAGGCAGTATTAGGAGTGTAGGCTCTTCTATTTTGAGCCTCACTAACTGCCTTTGACGCTGAGTATGGCTAGGTCTCCTCTCATTTTAGAGAGTCATTAGGTTGAGGCCTCCACTCTTAAGAGATCAGACTAGGGTTGAGTGTAGGTTTCCTCTCGTTTAGGAGAGTCGTCATGCTGAGGCCTCCATTCTTAAGAGTTTTCTCTACAGGGCTGAGTGTTGTTAGGCTTCCTCTCCCTTAAGAGTCATCCTGCTGAAGCCTCCACTTTTTGGAGCTCCGTTTTTGGCAGTAACAGGAGTTTGTAGGCTCTTTCTTTTTGAGCCTCACTAACTGCCTTTGACCCTGAGTGTGGCTAGGTCTCCTCTCAGTTTAGAGAGTTGTTATGCTGAGGCCTCCACTCTTAAGAGCTCCCCTACCAAGGTTAAGCATTGTTAGGTTTCCTCTCATTTCAGAGAGTTATCCTGCTGAATTCTCTGCTCCCCAGAGCTTATTTGAGCTCGACTCTCCCGTTCAGTTCAGTACCTCTGGGTATCTGTGAACTGATGCTGGGGAAGCTTTAAGTACACACGCTAAGCATCTGTGTACTTTCTGAAATCCACAGGGTGGTAAGTGTGCACGTTGAACACTTTTTGCACTTTCTGAAATACACATAAGTGGTAAGTGTGCACGCTGAGTACTTTTGCACATTTTCTAAAATCCACATAATTGGTGAGTGCGCACGTAAGACTCTGCACAATTTTTGAAATCCTGTACGGTAAGGGTTACGCGTATTAGCTTCATTCCCTTTCTCTGAGTTGGTTAGACCCCGGTACCTTCGGCTCCACTCAACCAGTGTATCTCTACTAACACACTTTGAAGCATCGCTCCCCTCAGCATTGAGGGTTATGGTGAGCAGGGTGCTTCTTTTTGGGTGCTCGAGTTCTCTCCCCTTCTGAGGAGTTGAATTCCTTGCCCTGTGGCTAATAGGGTTGAGTGTTGTTAGGCTTCTTCTTATTTAAGAGAGTCATCCTGACGAAGCCTCCACTTTTCAGAGCTCCGCTTAGACAGTATTTTGTTATGTAGGCTCCTTTTTGTGAGTCTCGCTAACTGTTTCTAGCGATGAGTATAGTCAGGTTTCCTCTCATTCTAGAGAGTCATCATGCTGAGGCCTCCACTCTTAAGAGCTCCCCTGCCAGGGTTGAGCATTGTTAGGTTTCCTCTCGTTTAAGAGAGTCATCCTGCTGAAGCCTCCGCTCCCCAAAGCTCCGCCTAGGCAATAATAGGAGTGTAGGCTCTTCTATTTTGAGCCTCACTAACTGCCTTTGACGCTGAGTGTGGCTAGTTCTCCTCTCATTTTAGAGAGTCGCTATGCTGAGGCCTCCACTCTTAAGAGCTCAAACTAGGATTGAGCATGTTAGGTTTCCTCTCACTTTTAAGAGAGTCATTCTGCTGAAAACTCCGCTCTCCATAGCTCCGCTTAGACAGTATTATTGGTAGGTAGGCTCCTTTTTTTTGTGAGCCTGGCTAACTGTTTCTAGCGATGAGTATAGTCAGGTCTCCTCTCATTCTAGAAAGTCGTCATGCTGAAGCCTTCGCTCTTCAGAGCTCCGTCATGAGCAGCGATGTGAGTTTGTAGGCTCTTTCTTTGAGCCTCGCTAACTGCCTCTGGTGTTGAGTGTAGCTAGTTCTCCTCTCGGTTTAGAGAGTTGTTATGCTGAGTCCTCCAATCTTAAGCACTCCCCTACCAGGGTTGAGCGTGGTAGGTTTCCTCTCGTTTTAGAGAGTCATCCTGCTGAAGCCTCCGCTCCCCAGAGCTGATGCTTTGTAAGTTAAGTACACACGCTACTGGCATCTCTGTACATTCTGAAATCCACATAGTGGTAAGTGTGCACGTTGAACACTTTCGCACTTTCTAAAATACACATAAGTGGTAAGTGTGCACGCTAGCACTTTTGCACACTTTCTAAAATCCACATGAGTTTTGCACACGCAAGACTCTGTGCACTTTCTGGTACGGTAAGGGTTACGCGTATTACCTTCGTTCCCTTTCTCTGAGTTGGTTAGACCCCGGTACCTTGGGTGCCACTCAACCAGTGTGTCTTTACTAACACACTTTGAAGCATCACTCCCCACAGCATTGAGGGTTATGGTGAGCAGGGTGCTTTCTTTTGGGCGCTTGAGTTCTTTCCCCTTTGTGGGCGGCTCCTTTAGGCTTCCTCTCTGTTAGGAGAGTCGTTCTGCTGAAGCCTCTGCTCTCCAGAGCTCCGCTTAGACAGTACTAAAGAATGCAGGCTCCTTTTTTATGAGCCTCACTAAGTGTCTTTAGCGCTGAGTGCTGTCAGGCCTCCTCTCGGTTTAGAAAGTCGTTATGCTGAGGCCTCCACTCTTAAGAGCTCCCCTACCAGGGCAAGCGTGTTAGGCTTCCTCTTGTTCTAGAGAGTCATCCTGCTCCGTTTAGGCAGTAATGTGAGCTGTACGCTCTTTCTGTTTGAGCCTCACTACCTGCCTCTGGCGTGGAGTGTAGCTAGGTCTCCTCTCGGTTTAGAGAGTCGTTATGCTGAGACCTCCACGTGGATGACGTATTCTACAGGTGCCCTTTTAGACATGCAGTCCCTCATTCGCTTACGTCATAGGCTTCCGCCTGCCAGTGTCAAGTTCATTGTCTATTTTTCATTCATGCTTCAGACACTGGTCACGCTGAAGGCGTTCCCATAGTGCCCTCTAGAGGACGCAGCGTCTTGTTCCCTATTACATGGTTACATGTGTAACCTGAGACGTTTTCTGACACCACAGGCAGATTTTTTAAAGCATAAACTAACTTAATATTCATAGATTTTATAGAAATCATGACTTAATATCAAGTTATTTTGCTTGTGTCTTGATTTAAGAAGGTTTCGATATTTGTACTGGAAAACAAGAAAAAAGCACTGAGGAAGAAATTAATTTCTTTGCAGCATTTCAACTGATATGGACCCTAACAAAATAACTGATTTGGGAAAACTCTACCTAGGGAGCATGCTGCTAATTTAACAAAATATGTAAAAATACACAGGACACACAAATATTGTGTAAAATAAGAAACTTGCATCTGCACGATTATATTTTGGAACAGCCTTTGATTTAAGAGACTAAAGATGCTCCCTACATAGGCTGCTCACTAGTTTTTGGAACAGAGCCACAGCCTTCATCACATATGTGTTTACACTGATTTAGAGTATATCTCTGACATATAAAGACCAGCATCCAGGAGCAGAGAAACACACACAGATGGCTTAACAGTGCTCAGAGGGTCAAAGGTTTTATTGGTGCTCGTCTTTATGATCATAAAGGCGACGTTCAGACGCTTTTAATAAACTAAAGAGCACATCAGTGCAAACGCACAGATCAAACACTGAGAGCAAATGAAATGATATTTCAGAAGATTATAGAGGACAAACATCATCAAAGAGAAGCTGAGTGTTGATTCATCTAACATCTGTAACAACCAACATGCTCTGAAACAACAGATCACCACTGAACTTCTGGCGGAATACACATTTATAAACACTACCATTCTGCACTTTGCATTAGTAAGATTTTTTTAAAGAAGTTCGTATTTTTATTCAGTGTGGGTGCATTAAATTGACCAAAATTGATAGTAAAGACATTCATAATGTTACAAAAGCTATTTAACATTATTTTCTAATTTAATACTGAATTATTCATTATGAATGACATTATCAGAGTATCAGTTTCATCTGAGAGAATTTGGAGAAAAGCATCTGCTAAAATGCATAAATGTAAATGAATGAAACAAGCTTCCAAATGATGCTGAACATCAGAGATTTACTGCTGACCTTACAGTTCAAAAGGTTAGAAATAAATTATTTTATTCATCAAGGATGCATTAAATTGTTCAAAGGTGACAGTAAAGACATTTATAATGTTACAAAAGATTTCTATCTCAAATCAATGCTGTTCTTTTGAACTTTCTATTCATCTGTGAATCCTGAAAAATAAAATGTATCACGGTTTCCACAAAAATACTGTGCAGCGCAACTGTTAACCACTTTGATAATAATCAGAAATGTTTCTTGAGCAGCAAATCATCATATTAGAATGATTTCTGAAGATCATGTGACACTGAAGACTGGAGTAATGATGCTGAAAATTCAGCGGCGCGTCACAGAAATAAATTACAGTTTAACAGATATTCACACAGATTATCTATTAATTTAAACGTTAATAATATTTGACTGTTTTTAGTGTGTTTTTGATCAATTAAATGCAGCCTTGAAATAGATTTCTTTCAAAAACATTTTTAAAACCCTACTGAACCCAAACTAGTGAATTAGTGTATTAATTTGAGATTTTCTCCTCAGCACTGTCGGAGGTCAGGTTGTGTTTGTGATCTCTGCTGGTTTCAGAGCTTCAGGACAGTCAGTCATCATTAAAGCCGCTCTGAGCTGCTCTTCTCCAGTGTGTTGGGTTCAGTGGGCTCTGCTAAAGACCGATGGGACAGAGATGTGTTAAAAATAGAGCAGAAGTAAGACAGGAGATTACCTGCAGGAGACTGAAGGCAACATGGGAACAATGTTACTGCAATACTACTAAGGAGTATGTTATTGTCCAAGACGCCTCAAACAAGACTCACAATAGAGTTGAATTAAAGGAATCCTTCCCTCAAAAGTGAAGATTTTTTACAAACATGCAGCTTTTGTCTTCTCCAGATGTTAACTGATGGACTGGAGTGCTGTGGATTACTTGTGGATTATTGTGATGTTTTTATCAGCTGTTTGGACTCTCATTCTGACGGCACCCATTCACTGCAGAGCATCCATTGCTGAGACATTTCTACAAATCTGATGAAGAACCAAACTCATCCTAATCTCAGATGGCCTGAACGTGAGCACATTCTCATTTCTGGGTGAACTATTCCTTTAAAGTTGCAATGAAATGTAAGTAGCGGCAGATTTTTTTCTTTTGCATTTGTTAGAGTACTAATGTTAATAAATGGATTCTTATTGTAAAGTCTTACCAAACAATGAAAGCTATGCACAGAAGAATTGTACACCATGAGATCTATAACATGCACTGATAAAATAGATCAGGTGAATTTCCATTTCATGCCGACTTTGACGCTCTGCAAAGGAGCTGTTCATTCTAGGCTGATGTTCTTCTCATCCAGCAGATGTCTTCATCAGTCTTCATCAGGTCCTGCGTGTCAGATGTGTGTCATGATCTACAGGTGCGGCTGACCTCACAGTAACACTGAAGTGTTTATTCTGGAGACTGCTGCTTTCCTGAGCACCGAAACACACACCGTCCATCATCACAGCCGCCACATGCGTGACATAACAAGGTCAGAGCCATAATTCTCCCAGCAGCCCCTGCTGCGCACCATCACTCATCACACAGAGGAACATTAGAGGAACTAAGGAGAGAGGGAGCGGGAATCTCACATTTCACCCCGGAATCAACAGAAAGAAATATGAAAGCATATTTTATCATTTTTAGGATCATTTAAGTCAAGTTAAATTTATTTGCATGCAATTTTTCACAACACACACGTTTCAAAGTAGCTTTACAGAAAATCATGATGTTATTTATAATATCCTTACATCATCAAGCCTTACAGATGCATTTATCAGATCACAGCTGAACGATAATAAAGTTCACATTCATGGGCACATGAATTTTTCACAATAAAATCAATAACATGCATTTAGAAAACAGACAAGCTTATCGATTTTCTAAATGCATGTTATTAATATTATTGTGAATGATTCATTAGTGCATGTGTTCATTTTTTTTTTTATTGGTTTGACCTAATTTTTTTTTATTATTATTAATATCATAACTGGATCTAGTGAAACAAAATATGGTCCCTGTATGAAAGACTTCTCCAATAATTAATTCTGCATAAACTCTTAAACTTTTTAATAATTAAATGCAAGCTCACATTCAGATCCGCCTTCATCCAATCAGCCACCGACGCACAGAATCAAGAACCGCCCTATTTATTTGTATTTTTTTTTAATCGGTTGCATTTGGATGTACATCACAATATGAAAGAAAAGATCAGTCACTACTTTCCCATTGTATGAGTGATTTGTGAGGATTCACCAGCCAAAAGTATTTCCTACAAGCGATGAAACTGTATTTTGCTTTTTTTTTTAACCCAATGACAATGAGCGATTGCTCCCAAATCACTTATTCTTGAGACACAAATAGATGACGCTTTGTGCTCTCTAGTGAGGGATCTGCAGTGTGCTCTAATGAGGGAACATCACGACAGCTTCACAAATATCTCCAACCCTCTTGAGGCTCAATAAACGCTCTGAGTTTACACTGCTGAAGACCAGAAAGATCAGCACGTGCATCAACACTGAGGTTCAAACCCCAGAAGAGCCTTCAGAGACAGCAGTTCACCGCTGGAGATCACAAGAGTAATCATATACAGCAGAAACTCACGATCCATCAGAAACTAGGACCAGACCACGAGCAGCAGGATGAAAACCAGACTCAATCTGCCATCAAACCTTCTCAATGTCCAACTGTAATAAATCCAAACATGATCTCGACTGTATTGTTTGAGACTGAGGGTGAACAAATGCACGTACACACCTCTGTGCCACAATACAAAGCCTTTCGTTGTTGTTTTAATAGAAAAAGACATTGAAATTATTGGAAATTAATCTTAGGAAGCTTTTGTGAGAAGCTTTACCAGTTTTCATAAAGTAAAGACTCACAGGGTGAAGTTCTCCTCCGGATAGCAGCGGTTTCGCAGAAGTCCGGCCCAGAGCTGCACACCGATGATGCCGAAGATGAAGAAGACGAAGAAGCACAGCAGCAGCACGTTCCCCAACATCGGCAGCGTGTCCAGCAGCAGACTGACCAGGATCCTCATGCCTGACACACACACAGAACACCACAATAAACACCAACATCTGCCCCTCCTCAGGCTGAAAGATCTCAAATCAGAAGGGTCATCATCACAGAAACTGCAATAAACCATAAAATCTTCAACTTGATTTGAGTCACAGCGTCAAATGCAAACGAGCTCCGTTTGGGGACGAACTTTCTGAGATGAAGACGCTGTAAGAATCTCTCAGGCGTTTCTCTCCTCTGATCTCCTCACTAACGGCTCCACATTCACTCAGATGTTTTCCTGTAGTTTGGAGATCTACAGTGTGTTTTCAGAGCGCAGGTGAAGTAAAAAGCATTTAAATAGCGAGCGAATCACATCCAGCACAACTGAAGAAACTTCACTGAGAGTTTGGAGTTTATAGACACTTCACAGATGAGGAATCAACTGGTTCAAGTCTCAATCCCAGTTTAGAGAAGAAGATCATGCAGACGTGTCAAACTCAGAGTGACTGTGTAGGGTCAAAAATTATCAAAGACTTCTGTTTTCCTGTCCCAAACTATCTTGAGTAACAAAAGGGCCATTTGGCATTCCTGAAGGCACAGAATTGCTGATATCGATCAAGGCCTGTAGGCCAACATGTTTATACATCGGGAGTCTGCTAATTGTCACACCTTTTGCACAGTGGGTGAAGCTGTAGCCTGCTGATTGGTCAGTTTGAATGTCTCAGCATTTGGGTTTCAGTCACATGGTCAAGGAAGGGATAAAAGAAGACTGTAAATGTTGCTCTGTCTCTTTCTCTCTGCTGGCTTTTCTTTGCTGGAGCTCTCTTCTCAGGGCTCTGCCTTCTGCCCTCTCTCCCTCTTTTTTCTCCCTCTCTCCATCTTCCCCTCACTCTTTCTCTCTCAGGTAATATTTTACATACATGTTAGGTACAATTAACTATATGTTTTACTACCCTTCATCTATTTTGTAACCAATTCAAGTGTAACCATAACAAAATATTGTTATTAAACCATTTCAATTACTAATTATGTGCTAACTAATCTTGATTCAATATTAACTTTGAACTGCTACCTATTGCAATACAATATAGTCACTTAATAGCAACGCTCTCCCACATATTTAGCTATTGTAACTGCGCTTATTTCCGTCGTTGGTATAAGTGGCAGTGGGTGGTAACAGACTAGAAATGTACAGTTTTATACCATCGTGCTGATAACATTTCTTTAGTCCTTCGACAATCCTACAGCCTGAACCACTGTAGGGAAACCACCCTTACACTGTGTTTAGAAATGACTTGATTCATTAGTGTCGGTTCATCATGGCTCTAAATGACTCAGCGTGTTCAAAGCTTCATCCGCTGAGCTGAAATGTGTTTTGGATTTTGTGAATCATAATCAGAGCACTTACACACATATTGTGTGCCTACTTAATTTGTGAGAAGCGAGATAACCCTGACAAAACCTGACAAAAAACTCATTTTGAAAGTAAATAAAGTTTTTTTTTTGTTTTTTTTGTAAAAAATGGCAAATGGTTTCTGTTATGGTTAGGTTACAGTATTTAGAACTAAAGCAGAGTTTAAAAAAGGCAAATGTAAGACTTTTTAAGACCATGTAAAGAAAATGTAAGGATTAAACTGAATGGAATTTAACTGAACAATACGTCAATATGGTTTCTAGATTTTAAATGTCTTCTATTTGCAACACTTCAAAGTTTCAACAGATCTCTTTTTAATTCATTTTACAAAATATGGAAATATTTTTCCTGCACCTACTGATCAAAGTGGAAAAGAGGTTGTTCTTCCTTAGTATCTCTGTCTTGCTTTTCAGGCCAAAGGTTCTTAAATTAAGATACATTTACTGGAGAGGCAAAATTACACTGTAGTCTTGTTTTCTGAGAAACTGATCAAAATTAAGTGACTTAAATGATTAAAACAAATATATATATATATATATATATATATATATATATATATAGGGCAATATACTCAAAAAAAAAAAAATCAGTTCAAAGGAAAAAAGGTTTTAATATCGCACTAACATATTTGTTCTTGTTTAAAGCATAAACTAAATTTTTCAGAAAAAAAGACTTCACATCTGCAGTTTGCATGTTTAAGGATATTTGGATATTTATATTGAAAGACATAAAAATGCAGAGAATGATATTTATTTTTTGAATTGCATGTGACACTGAATGTCACGACTTTGAAGTTAAGACTTGCTCTGATTTAAGTTAAAATGCAGTTTGAGACATTTTAATATCCGCAGAAACCCTGATAAAAACAACAGGGGTCTAAAATAGGTTAAAATAGGGCCCTGTGACACGGAAGACTCTTCATTTATTGTCCGATCCTCATAATGGAAGCGTGTTGTTTGTGTCTGGGTTGTTCATGTCTCTTCCTCCTGCTTTTATCAGGCTCTCGGTTCTCTGTAGGTCCAGCGTTAAATCCAGCGCTTCTCATCAGCTAATGGTTTCTCAGGAGGGTTTGAGTCTCCTGACAGACTGACGTGCATGAATCCTTTATGATCCAGCACTGATGAATCGCACGCAATCAGCTGAAACAGAGGCACGCAGCAGAAATGAGCAGAGATCAGACTCACTGGGGACTCTGTTGATGGCTTTGAGCGGCCGCAGGACTCTCACCGTCCGGATGGCTGTCAGGTTGATGTTTTGCAGGTCCAGTGAATACTCCACCACCCTGAACACACACACACACACACACACACATGTTATAAACACACAGTTCATCTGTACAGTCTAATACAGTACAGGTGGTGTTTTATACATTTGTTTTTCAGCACTGTTTGTTCTGAAGCTCCTCAAACACACACACAGCTGGTTTGATGATCTCTGACAGCTGATCATACGCTCAACATATTTACATACATGCAGAAACACACACACACACACACGTGTCAGAGATCTCCATCTGTCCTGCATTTACACACTGATCAGGAGATCTGCCATCATACAGAACACAGACTAGACACAAATAAAACACACACCGTAACAGAAGAGATGGAGATGAATGTGAGTTTGACACTCAGTGAACACATGAACTGAACACACACACACACACACACACACACACACACACACACACTCAGTGTCAAACACATCAATGTAATCCATGCATTTCAATCACTGCAGACAAAACATAAAGTGTGCTATCTGTAGGACTGAATAACATTAATGCTGTGAAACCACAAAACAAACATTGCAATATCATACAAAACTCATGATTTTTTTATATTTTTGAAGTCTCAACAAGGCTGCATTTATTTGATCAAAAATACAGTAAAAATTGTGAAATATTATTAACGTTTATAACAGCTGTTTTCTGTGTGAATCTCTGTTAAAGTGTAATGTATTTCTGTGATGTGCAGCTGTATTTTCAGCATCATTACTCCAGTCTTCAGTGTCACATGATCTTCAGAAATCATAATAATATGATGATTTGCTGCTCAAGAAACATTTCTGATTATTATCAATGTTGAAAACAGTTGTGCTGCACAATATTTTTGAGGAAACTGATATATTTAATTTTTCAGGATTCACAGATGAATAGAAAGTTCAAAAGAACAGCATTTATTTTAAATAAAAAAAAATTCTGAAACATTATAAATGTCTTTACTGTCACTTTTGATCAGTTTAATGCATCCTTGATGAATAAAATAATTACTTTCTTGCAAAAAAAAATTGAATGATGGTATATGTTTTATACTAAATA
>NC_056577.1:5337165-5369665 GCF_018340385.1 Cyprinus carpio
TGTTTGGAGTTGGTTTTTTGAAGTGAACCGGTGTGATTTTTCTATTAAATAAGTCAAAATGATCATTCTATAACACTTCTGTATGTGGACAGATTGCATGAGTTTTGTGTGTGTTTGCATGAACGTGTGGCTCCTCTTGAGGATTCGTCTTCATCTGCCTTTCGTTGTTTATTTGTCTAGCACTCGTCGAAATGTTTCGAAAGTCTGTCTGAGTTGATACTGAATTCATTTCTGGAGCTCAGCAGCATCAGTAAAAGCAAAAGAGCAGCATGAACATTCTGCTGAACGACTCCTTAAGTGTGTTTCACAGAGGAAAGAAAGACAGACAGTCATGCAGGTTTGAAACCAAATGAGGGGGAGAAAATGATGCCTTTCTTTAAAACTAATGTTTGTAATAACATCCTCAAATGTTCAAAGTGTTCAAACACGTGTCAGGTAAGCTGCAGTGAATGTGAGGCGCAGGTGGGCACTGGAGCTGCTCTGTTACCATAGTAACGCCTCCTCAGGTGAAACGCTGACCTCATTCACCCAGCAGCAGCAGGTCAAACACACCGACACGTCAATCTGTTTGCAAACTCGTTTAGTCATCATTCAAGAATGAGAAGTTATTTCTTTTAAGGTGAGAGGCTGGAGGTGAACAGGTCTCTCCACACTTCAGCCGCTGATCCATCATGGTACAATATGACAAGTGTTTTGACAGAACAGAAATCTGAAGATTGGATAAAGCCAGGTTCAAAATTCTTTGTTAACATAAAGGCTTTTATCCAGTTTGAATTTAACTTTTTTATCATTTCATAAATCAGAATAGATAGATAGATAGATAGATAGATAGATAGATAGATAGATAGATAGATAGATAGATAGATAGATAGATAGATAGATAGATAGATAGAACGATAGATAGATAGATAGATAGATAGATAGATAGATAGATAGATAGATAGATAGATAGATAGATAGATAGATAGATAGATAGATAGATAGATAGATAGATAGATAGATAGATAGATAGATAGATAGATAGATAGATAGATAGATAGGAAAAACTCTTTAAAGGGAAGCAAATCAGACCAAAATCTCAACACTGACCAGTGCAAAACAAAATAAAAATAAAAAGCAATCAAACAGTGGTTGCACCTGTAGTGTCTTGACTTAAATGCTGTTTGTGCTGCAGATGCCCTGAGGATTCATCGTGATGCTTCAATGAAGCACAGTTACAGTTGAAATATGGTCAGTACGGTGATTTGTTTTACTATAAATACTTCAATATAATTTAGTAGTTCTATTAACTCACATCTCCATCTGTGACACTGAAAAAGTCCCAGCAGACGTTCACATGCTCACTTAAACTAATGCTGAACCACAAACAGCTGAAGCTCCAGCTGATTCACAAACACCACATCATTATAGTGAACACTCAGTCACACACACACACACACACACAGCGGTTTCCATGTTTTATGGGTTCGTTCCTTAGGCTTAATGGTTTTCTACTGTACAAACTGTATTTTCTATCCCCTCACTCTAACCCTGCATCTTTTACATTCACTAAAAAAACACTATTCACACTTTATGGAGACAGATTAGTCTCAAATATAATTCACGCAAAAAACACGATTCACACATGCGTAGACAATTTCACATGCATGAAACCTAATTCACGTACACACAAAAAAAATTCACGTGCGTGAAAAAAATATATATATTCACAAAAAGCAATTCACATGCGCAAAATAAAATCATATATTCATAAAATACATTTCACAAATGCAAAACACAATTCGTAGATATACAACTGTGCACAAAAACCTTTGAATGTTTAAAATGTACGAGTGTCTGAATGTACAAATCGTCATTTACTACGAATCCACTCGGATTTGTGTGTGTGTGTTTTTGAGACTTTCCTGGCAGAGCTCTCTTCCCACGTGGGTCTGTCGTACTCATTAGCCAATCAGATGCGAGCTTCCCATTCAACCAATCATATCATAAGCCACTGAGAGTGCATTCAAGGAGCACGATTCTGCGCACCTTTTGCGCAATATGGATTAATTAGAACGGAAATTAAGCCTTTACATCAGTAATCCCATAGACAGTAAAATAAATGGACACAGCGACCCAATTGGAACTCAATTGAGACAAGTGAAGCCCATTTTTAGCAATTTTTAGCACTTCCGTTTCTGACGCGCAGACTCAAACAAAGGAAGCTTCTGCCATTATTGTGACTTCATCTGAACATGTGCAAAACTACTCTCCTTGAATGCACTCTCAGTGGCTTATGATATGATTGGTTGAATGGTAAGCTCGCATCTGATTGGCTAAAGAGTACGACAGACCCACGTGGGAAGAGAGCTCTGCCAGGAAAGTCTCAAAAACACACACACACACAAATCCGAGTGGATTCGTAGTAAATGACGATTTGTACATTCAGACACTCGTACATTTTAAACATTCAAAGGTTTTTGTGCACAGTTGTATATCTACGAATTGTGTTTTGCATTTGTGAAATGTATTTTATGAATATATAATTTTATTTTGTGCATGTGAATTGCTTTTTGTGAATATATATATTTTTTTCACACATGTGATTTTTTTTGTGTGTACGTGAATTAGGTTTCATGCATGTGAAATTGTCTACGCATGTGTGAATCGTGTTTTTTGCGTGAATTATATTTGAGACTAATCTGTCTCCATAATATTTAGTCCTCATAACACACACACATACTCACATTAAACAGAACGAGCGCAGGTCCGAATGACTCTCCGCTCAGAGTCTCTCATTATTACTGCATGAAACATTCATCAGCGCTTCTGTCCCGTCTGGTGTCGTTAGACGCTGATCTGGGGTCAGTAGAGAGGACTCTGGCTCTGCAGGCTCTATTTATACAGCGGCTCCAGCAGAAGCTCACGAGCGCTGACTGAAACCAGCTCAATAATGAAGGCCTTTCCCAGAATCCTGACTGAGCCGGAGTGGAAAATGAGGAAGATCCGGAGACACACTGCAGTTATATATCACACACACACACACACACACACACACACACACACTCACACACACACACACACACACACACATCAATAACACAGCTAAACTACCAGCAGACCTGAGATGATGAGATCCTGAACTTTTAATACCTGTATGTCACTTAAAATTAATATTTTTTTTCATGAAATTAAGCAGGTATGATGATAAAACAATGAAAAGATCATAAGTGTTGAGACGTGTTGAGAGATCATAGTTGGCGGTTAATTCAAAGTTTCCATAATGTGGAAAAAAATATTGTGGACAGACAGAAATATATACTACTCCATTAAAAAAAAAAAGATTGAGTATCACTAATGTTCAAAAGTTTGGGGTCAGTTTTTTTCTTTAAATCAAAGCATTAAATTGCTCAATAGTGACAGTAAAGACATTTATAATGTAACAAATGATTTCTATTTCAAATAAATGCTGTTCTTTTGAACTTTCTATTCATCTGTGAATCCTGAAAAATAAAATGTATCGCCGTTTCCTCAAAAATATTGTGCAGCACGACTGTTTTCAACATTTATAATAATCAGAAATGTTTCTTGAGCAGCAAATCATCATATTAGAATGATTTCTGAAGATCATGTGACACTGAAGACTGGAGTACTGATGCTGAAAATACAGCTGCACATCACAGAAATACATTACACTTTAACAGACATTCACACAGAAAACAGCTGTTTTAAATTGTAATAATATTTCACAATTTTTATTATGTTTTTGATCGATTAAATGCAGCCTTGGTGAGCAGGAGAGACTTCTTTCAGAAACATTAAAAATCTTACCAACTCCAGTTCTTTTAAATGTTAGTGTATGACATAAGTTTATGGCAGAATTTTAATATATTTTTCCCACATGAAGGAAATATATATATATACTGACAGGCGCTACATGACATCAGGGGTGGAGCGCGTGTCTGTCACGGCTCACTGAAACACATCCAGAAACCCAGCGGCTGAATGAAGCTAAACTCTTTTATTGTCTCCACGGCGACACTCTCTGATCTCCATGGCAACAGCAGAGTTTTAAATCAAGTTAATTGAGAGTCTGGAAGTTGATGGCAGGAGGAGCAGCAGACGATCACTAACTGTACATCTGCACCAAAACATCTGAACAAGTGAAAGAAAAGGCTGTGATCTACTTCTGATTGTCTGCATTAGTAACTCAAGAATCTCCAGAAGATCGTCCGTCAGCTGCACAGTCACACGCTCACGTCTGACCGCTAGCGCTGGACGAGATGCTGACCTTTAGCAGCGTCATTTAGAGCCGAGCGTGTGCCGCAGACACATCGATATGATGAACGACACGACCAGCAAACACATCGAGAGAAAGTGAGTAATCACACGAGACACGAGCTGAGAGGCTCCCGAGGAACATGACCCTGCACAAATGAAGCTTCGGAAACACCTCAGCACTGCAGCTCCACCTCAAAAACAACAATCATGTCACTGTACAGTATCATGGAGCGAGATCATACCGAGCAGTGGAAAACTGAAATCTCAAGCCTGGATTTGTGTTAAAGCACTATATTAAGTTCTGCATATCAAAATAAGTGTTGCAACATCTTTCTGAGGTGGGACTGCTGCTCTGCTCTCGCTGCATGACTCAGTCCCTCCAGTTTTTCATGATTCGCTGAATCAACAGCAAAATCAACAAAATCTCGCTTTTGCAATCTCACTGCAAAATAATCACAAAAATTAAGATCTTATTAATTAAAATAAAAAATAAAAAAAACTAAATTATAATTATCCCAAATTTGTCTAAAGTTGGAATGCATTATTTTCATGAGGATACAGTGATGTCAGTGATTTGTCTGTGTGAAGCGGTGAAACTTTCTCTCACATTACCTGGGTTGCCAAGTCTGCAGTTTTTCTGATAAACTGGGCTAATTTCACACAGTTGCCACGGGTTGATTTCGAAGTCTGGGGGTTAAAGTGATCTCCCCGGAATGCTATTTCGATAGAGGGGAAAACTGCAGTTTCATATACCTGGCAACCTTGCACATATTCTGCTACAGAGTTTCCTAACATATTACTGTTGTCTGAAGGCCCGTTTCTAGGCATAAGCAAGCTAGGAGGTCACCAGGGCACCACCAGCAGGAGGGGGCAACAATGAGCACATGTACTGGCAATACATTTTAGCAGAATTGTGATAAAGAGTGGCACGGCCAACATCACTGGACTAGTGTACTGTCAATCTGACAATGCCATTGGATCAGAGCGCTGTCAACTGCTGCTGGATTGTTTTTTGGGGTTTTATGGCCATGCAATAAAGCTAAATTCAAAGGCCAATTTCAAAATACTAGTACTGGGAAGCTTACAAAGGAATAAGTAGCTGGAATCTGATAACTTTTATGTGACTGATTGTTTTTTTATGTTGTTTGGGGTAACAAAGGGTTTTATAGGCTTGAGTGAAATATTAATGAAAAAAATGGACTCTTTATTAAATCAATGTTTTAAACAACAACAAAACAATAAAAAAAAAACAGATAAAGTCAAAAAGTAGTCACTGATAATATCCAAACGGGGGGAGGGGGGAGGGATTTCGTCTAGTGCAACGAAATGTCTAGAAACAGCCTTAGCTGTGTATCGATAATATAAATCAAACAACAACAGAAGAAATTTAAAAAGTGTCTAAATAAAGCACTGTTTGTTTCTGTTTCATGTTGCACTTATTTGTCACTTTTCAAAATAAACAAGCTTTATACATTTTGTTTGTTCTTTGACTACTGTGCATCTAACATGAAACATAATACGGTACCGTGTCATCCTACTTTGCAAATAAATAAATAAAAAATCTCCAATTTCTGGAAATTACCACCACAAACCCAGTCATTTTGATCACATGTAAAAATCCCTGGTGGGGCTGATTACTGTAAACCCGGTGATGGACGAGGCTGACATCAGCATCAGTCAAACAGTCTGGATCATCTCCATCGTTTCTAGTGTTTCCCGCTGCCGACGGCAACAGAATCCCGCCAGCATTCCTCAAGACAGAACCGTCCTGTTGCCATGACAACCGTTAAAAAAAGAGCGGGAGCCGAGCGAGCAACGGGCGCTCCTCAGAGAGCCAGTGTTAGAGACGCAGAATAATAAAATCAGATGAATGTGTTTGTGACTAGAGAAACTCCCATCACAGCACAACCCTGAGCACTTGGAACTAACCTGAGCGTCCTCATCCGTCTGTTCCTGCAGAGCGGAGAACATCAACACTCTTCAGCTGCACTGTCCAGCCTAAAACACCCATTCATAATAATAATAATGTTGCACTTTGAGCTGCATTTACTATATATATATATATATATATATATATATATATATATATATATATATATATATATATATATATATATATATATATATATATAAACAATAACACTTTCATATTATGTCATTTCAAATAGTGCAATATACTAATGGTCAAAAGTTTGGAATAATTACGTTTTTAGCAAAAAATTAAACAAAAAACAATTTAAAATAATAAATAAAGAAATAAAAATAAATAAATAAATCATTAATACATCAAGGAAGCATTAAATTGATCAAAAGTGACAGTGAAGACTAAAGATTTCATAATGTTACAATGTTACAAGATTTATATTTCAAATAAATGCTGTTCTGTTCAACTTTCTATTCATCTGTGAATCCTGAAAAATAAAATGTATCACAGTTTCCACAAAAATATTTTGTATTAATATTTCATAATATTACAGCTTTGACTGTTTTTATTTATTTATTTATTTTTTAAATAAGTAAATAAATCAATCAATCAATCTTCCCCAATGTTTGGACAGTGGTCTTTATAAATTTAAAGTATGAATTTATCCCAAGGATATTCAAAAGGAAATCATAATAGTAAGGATTCGCTGATTACAGTATCACTATCACTCTTCTGGTAATGAGGCACAGAGTTCAGAAGGTGCTGTAGAATAGAAATGGCCACAATAAATTTAGTCATTTTTAATCCAATTTTATCAGTCAGATCCTATAATGGACATTAGCTGTGATTTTAATGTCTGTGACATGCTGTAGGTTCACACACAGTACGTGAATCTATACGACAGACTACAGTACACCTGACCGTTCACCGACTGACAGTAATCTCTCATCAGTTTTCATCTGCACACCGTGATGTTTCTCTTTTCAATTTCCACTCGTCTGATCACTTCACAGTGTGTCAGAATGTACAGCTCTAAAGAGAAGTGTGTGTGTTTTGTGGGTTAATTGCATTATAAATAGTCCCAGTAAAGGGATTTGTACTGCTCTTTAGTCTCTGTGGCGCTGCGCTGGTGTTATCTATCAGCGGCGCTTTCATTCTGCCGCTCAGATCTCTCTCGTCAGCACAGGTGAATCATTTCTCTTTGATTTCTGCTGCTGTCTGTCGGATCTCTCAGTCAAACGGATCAATCGAGCTCTTAATCTTCCACATTCAAACACAGAAACAGGCTCCACGAGCGCCTCTGAGAGCAGCGGAGTGATGGGAGCCTGATAAAACTCACGAATAACTGCTATTTAAGACAAATTAAACAGTGTGAGAGACACCTGAAGGCCAGAACTGAGACTTACACAAACACAAGCAGATGAACAAACAAAAAATACTTACTAAAGGAATAAATGAAAAATCTAGTTTCCATTCCTGCATAAAGAGCATTTACTTTATGCATTTTGCATTTAAAGAGCAACTGCTGAAACTAAACTACAGCAGCAACTTGTTTCTACTTTTCTCTCCAAATTATTACAGTTTTGTGGAACACAAACTATGATAGCATGCCTTTTAAAGTCTTTATACATCTAATGCATTATAAATGTATTTTAATGCATTCATTATGCCTTGTAATGCACCTTATAATGCATTGTATGATCTCATGAATAATAGGCATATGACAGTATCAAATTTTCATGCTCCAATAATTGATAAAGCTTTTAATGGTGAATATTTAGTTGCAAAAAAAGTGTAGTTAATAACTTTTTTCTCATAACAAAAATAACTACACACATATTTGTGTATTGCTTTACTGTACTTAAACGTTCAAAGTAAACAAATTTTTCAAACAGACTAAAGTGCAAAAGAATTATTAATTAAGAATTGTTAATGCATTAACCAGCATAAACAATGAGAAATAGCTACATTTGTTACAGAAGTTATTATTAACATTAGTTTAAAAAATACTTATACTTAATAACAACTTTGTTAGCACGAGTCTATTAAATAATACACTTACGACTTTTGACTTTAATAATTATTAAACTTATGAAACTTTAGAAGTAGCTTTAATTGTCAGTTTATGTTAACTAATTAATTAACTAATGTAAACTGAGCCTTACTGTAAAGTGTTAGTGAACAATAGGCCTATAAAGAATCAGAAGATTTTGTAATGTTGTAGTCCAAATTAAAATGCAAAACTGTTTGAAAGTAAATCGCCTATTGAGTTTTTTAGTGTTAAGTTGACGCTGTGAAGAACACCGTTCACATTGACTGACATACGGATAAAAGCAAATATTCACTGAATGTGTCCTTACGTAACACAGAACATTATTTTCTAGAATAATCACCTTCTGTGATGTGATGTTGAATAACTGACATGATGAGTAACAGCTGAATATGAGTAACAATGGAAACCAGAAACACTGATGACCGTTAACAGCTTCAGATTAAACCTCAACACACACACACACACTTAAGTTGAGTCACTGCTGAGTGTGTGTGTGTGTGTGTGTGTGTGTGTGTGTGTGTGTGTGTGTGTGTGTGTGTGTGTGTGTGTGTGTGTGTGTGTGTGTGTGTGTGTGTGTGTGTGTGTGTGTGTGTGTGTGTTGAGGTCTCTCAATCTCCATGGCAATAACAGCTGCTGTGGGTCGTAATTGAAAGCAATGAGAAAAAATAGAACAAAGAAATAGAGAGCGGATCAACAGAGACGAGGAGAACACAAGGCTGTTAATGATGGATGAGCCACACAGACCAACCACAGGAGAAGCAACCACAAACCTACAGCGTGATGATTACTGCAACAAACATGAAGATGAAGAACAGGAAAAATTGACTTAAAAAAAATAAGGTCTCTAAAAAAAAATTTGAAAGCAAACAACGAGCAGTTTTCAGAGCAGTTCCACACACATATACACACCTGTCTGTGATTGGTCAGTCAGACAGAAAGTCCCGCCCCAAACTTTTGTCACGTCTGACACTTCACAAACAGCAGAGCATCGTCTGAAGCAGATGTTGCAGAGTGAAGGAGATCAGGCCGTTCTCTGCGCCTGCTCTGATAAAACCAGAAAATCCCTAGAGCTGATGAGAGGAGCTGCGGACACACACACACACACACACACACACCTCACACCCTGAGGGTTGTAAAACCTCACATATGCCTCTCTCTGGAGCTGATGTGAGCCTCAGGAGCTCATCTGGATCCACTGACATCTCAATGCTCAATATGATCGCTTCACAAAATTAATTTTATTGCGTATGTGTGTGTGTGCAAAACCTGCTGCCACAATGATAGAGCACCTGCTGGGCACTTCTATGTGTTTTCTAGGGTGTTCTGAATGGTTGTCAGGGTGTTTCTAGGTGGTTGTTAGGATATTGTGAGGTGGTTGCTAGGGTATTCTGAAAGGTCATCAGACTGTTGCTAGACAGGTGTTCTACACGGTTGCCAGGGTGTTGTTAGGTCATTGCTAGGGTGTTCTGAAAGGTCATCTGGGTGTTGCTAGGTGGTTGCTAGGATGTTATCAGGTGGTTGCTAGGGTGTTCTGAAAGGTCATCAGACTGTTTCTAGACAGGTGTTCTACACGGTTGCCAGGGTGTTGTTAAGTCGTTGCTAGGGTGTTCTGAAAGGTCGTCAGGGTGTCGCTAGGTGGTTGCTAGGGTGTTCTGGAAGGTCGTCCGACTGTTGCTAGACAGGTGTTCTACATGGTTGCCAGGGTGTAGTTAAGTCGTTGCTAGGGTGTTCTGAAAGGTCGTCAGACTGTTGCTAGACAGGTGTTCTACATGGTTGCCAGGGTGTTGTTAAGTCGTTGCTAGG
Organism: Cyprinus carpio; assembly: GCF_018340385.1. Classification (NCBI taxonomy): domain Eukaryota; kingdom Metazoa; phylum Chordata; class Actinopteri; order Cypriniformes; family Cyprinidae; genus Cyprinus; species Cyprinus carpio. The sequence goes on from NC_056577.1 coordinate 5,347,206, forward strand.
GTGTTCTGAAAGGCCATCAGGGTGTTGCTAGGTGGTTGCTAGGGTGTTCTGGAAGGTCGTCAGACTGTTGCTAGACAGGTGTTCTACATGGTGCCAGGGTGTAGTTACGTCGTTGCTAGGGTGTTCTGAAAGGTCATCAGACTGTTGCTAGACAAGTGTTCTACATGGTTACCAGGGTGTTGTTAAGTCGTTGCTAGGGTGTTCTGAAAGGTCATCAGGGTTTGCTAGGTGGTTGCTAGGGTGTTCTGGAAGGTCGTCAGACTGTTGCTAGACAGGTGTTCCACACGGTTGCCAGGGGGTTGTTAGGTCATTGCTAGGGTGTTCTGAAAGGCCGTCAGGGTGTTGCTAGACAAGTGTTCTACATGGTTACCAGGGTGTTGTTAAGTCGTTGCTAGGGTGTTCTGAAAGGTCATCTGGGTGTTGCTAGGTGGTTGCTAGGATGTTATCAGGTGGTTGCTACGGTTGCCAGGGTGTTGTTAAGTCCTTGCTAGGGTGTTCTGAAAGGTCATCAGGGTGTTGCTAGGTGGTTGCTAGGGTGTTCTGGAAGGTCGTCAGACTGTTGCTAGACAGGTGTTCTACACGGTTGCCAGGGTGTTGGTAAGTCATTGCTAGGGTGTTCTGAAAGGTCATCAGGGTGTTGCTAGGTGGTTGCTAGGGTGTTCTGGAAGGTCATCAGACTGTTGCTAGACAGGTGTTCTACATGGTTGCCAGGGTGTTGTTAGGTCATTGCTAGGGTGTTCTGAAAGGTCATCAGGGTGTTGTTAGGTGGTTGGGCATGTTCTGAGTGGTTTTCAGGTTATTGCTAACATCAACTGAATATTCAAACCACTCAGCGTAGACTCACTGTCTCACTGACGGCAGACATTCAGCACTGATTTTATGAGCTGATGATCCAGTGGATAATGATGGCTCTTTTGTTCATGTATGAGACAGATCTGCAGATCTGAATCTCCTCCAGAAACACACTGTGAGATGAAAGACAGATGCACTGAGCCACTCAATACTGATGGAAACGGTTTGTTTGTTGTTTGTGAGTGTGTTGTATTTCAGTGGTAAAGCTGAAGTCAGATGTTAATTGCATCTCGTCTCGTCTCAGTGAATCTAAATGATGCCGTTAACATGACATTTACCTACTAAACACACAACGATCACAGCAGCTCCTTCACCTTGCAAAAAATGATTATATAACATTATGCAAATATCACACATTAGACATCAAAACAACCAGCATCTCAACAAACCTCAATAAAACTCCAGCATTATCAGATCCCTCAGTGGTTTCCATGTTTTATGGGTTCATTCCACAGGCGTAGTGGTTTTTCTACTGTACAAACTGTATTTTCTATCCTTTTACTCTAACCCTATCCCTCACACAAAACTACAGGCATTTTTAAATTCTCAAAACACTTCATTCTGTGTGATTTACAACTTGCTTTCCTTATGTGGACCAAAAAAAAAAAAAAGTCACTACAAGGTCAAAATTTACTGGTATTACTATCCTTGGACATTTGGACCCCATAATGTAGGGAATACCAGTACACACACACACATCTGTCTGATCTCTGTGGTGCTTCACTGTGTTTCTGTATCAAATGTAGTATCAAACTCTACACTGATCCATAATCCACCAGCTCTAAACTACACTGGTTTGTATCAGATGACCGTACTGAGTTCAACAACCACACATCTGAGGAAGATCTAGTCACTGGATTTGAGCATCCACAGAGACTGTCAGGCCATTATCTGAATCAAATCCTCCACTGGAGTCTATTATTATCATCATCCATTTCCAAACCAGTCCAGATGAGACTAACCTAAGTTCAGCGGACACATGTGATTCCAGCAAATTCAGACACATGAAACACCCAAACAGACACAGAGAGACTCAGAGATCATACGAATCATTCCAGCACACTCACACACACACACACACTGTCTGACAGCCGGACAAACACCTTCAGAGCCGTTCTGATCTTAATAAAAGACACCTGACATTTAGAGACATTATTCACTGCTGGAGCTGAAGAAACGCCAGAGCACAGAGGAGAAGAATACAGCTGAGGACGAGAGACACTGAAACACTGAGAGAGAGAGAGAGAGAGAGAGAGAGAGAGAGAGAGAGAGAGAGAGAGAGAGAGAGAGAGATCATGATGTCATCTCTGCACATAAACACTGAGGCTGAAGAGGTTGAGTGTCAGTCTTAAGACAGGAAAACAATCACAGACCATACAGCATTCAGTCAACCGCTTTCGCATAAAGTCATACCGAAAACACCCGCTTCACACCGCCATAATCTGACCGCGGATCGTCCGGCATGCCGATCACCGTGATCAGGTGACGTTTCACCCTGTATTGATCTGGTTTGATTGATCTCTGTCTGAAGAACAGCAGGAGACGATCAGTGCAGGTCTACAGCAGCTCTACAACATCACATCAGCCTACAATCTTTACATCTCATTGCCTCCATCCTACTTATTTGATTATTTAAATCTCCAGTTTAAAAATAGAGGCACTACAGTTGAAATGGTTTTCTGTTTTGCTATTTATCTCTAAGAATGATGGATGTCATTAAAACTGGGAAAGTTAGCAGATATAAGTTAATGCAACCTCTTATTGCCATAAGGTAAACAAAACTGCTTGGTTTATAATTTGAATGTATATAATTGTATATAATACATATTTTAAAATTGCATTGCATACCTGTTGCTGCCATAATAATGGACCATTCCAAATGTTTACATGCTTTCCTTCTCTTTTCTTTTTTGCTTTTGTAAATACTTCCCGCATTGCAGTAATAAAAGTGTGTGTGTCTTTCAATTGCATGCAAACTACAGCGAGCACATCAGTTACCGTACGGTGCTTGGCAGGAGTCAAAAAGGATTTAAACAGTGAATTTTGATCCCTTCTTGTAAATACAGAATGTAGCAGCATGTCTTGTTTTCAATGAGCCCAAGAGAGACCATGTCACACCGCTTCTCATCTCTCTGCACTGGCTTCCAGTCGCTGCTCGAATCAAGTTCAAGACTTTGGTGCTTGCCTACAGAACAGCCACGGGCTCCGCTCTGTCCTACCTCCGCTCTCTCATTTAGAGTTTTGACTGTACGCACATACACAAGACATTCATCATCACAAACCTTGTTTCATATGTTTTCTATATCTGATGACCTGAGCATTACTAAAAACAACTACATCACTTCATCATTCATGCAGCTCTTTCTGTCTGAATACACAAATGACATGCAGATTGACTGCTTTGTGAGACTTTAACTGACTAAATAGTGACATTTCAGAATCTGCCCAGCCACATCTGAGATAAAATAACAGATATTATAAGAGAAGCTTTAAAAGGTGTACACATACACACTGTAACTATATTCTCAACCTCAGAGTGAAAACACACACAGAGTGAAGCAGACAGCCGCTGATTTATCATTATATTTTCATCACAGAAGACGGTTTATTATTATTCACTGTTGTGCTGAAAGTCACCTGGGAAAGAGAAGATGTTCTGGAGAACAACACGTGTCCTGACGCTTACAGCTATTCATCCTCACACAAATACAACCAATCAGATGAAATGGGCTTAATATGCAGGTATGTGGAGCGGGATGTGGACCAATGAGACGTGACTGTGGGCGGGGCTAACAGTGCAACACTGCAGAAATATTAACCATGTGATCGAAAAAAAAAAACACAAAAACATATACTTAACTAAAACCATAAAAAAAAAAAAAAAAAAAACGTTGTTACTTAAAATAGTCTAAACAAAAAACTGAAAGAAAATAAAATATTTTTTTTTTTTTTTTTTTTAAAGTAGCTTTTTTAAAACAAAGCTAGTTGCCAAAGCTACATTTCTCATTTCCATTTAGTGTAACTTAAAATATATGGAAGCCTATTACCACCAGAGGATGAAAATATTAATAATAATAATAATAAAGGTTATTGTTACTTTTTATCTCACTATTTAGATTTTTTCAGAATAGCAAGATATAAACTCAAAATTGTGAGATATAAATTAAAAAAAAAGTTAGAAATGCAAAATATAAACTCAGGGTTTTTTTGTTTGTTTGTTTGTTTTTTTTGCAATTTTGACACAATTTTTTTAAAGTTGCAGGTAATTGCAACTTTTTCTTTTTCTTTTTTAACCCTTGGCAGAAAAAAGCATCAATAAAAATATTAAAACCAACGGAATAATTAAATAAATATTTCAGAGATATTTAAAAACAAACTAATAAAACTGACAGAAACACACACAAAAAAAGAAAACTAAAACTTTCAAATTCAAAATATTAATAATGATGCTAAAATAGCACTGGTGCAGCTGCAGTTGTTAAGGATATGGGCTGGACACCATGCGGATGCAGCAGCTGCGAGGACATGTGGTCTGTTTGAGGCAGAAGAAGACGATGGGCGCCAGTTCTGGGTACGGGACAACCAGAGCGCTAAACTCACTGCTGACATCATCAGCCACCTGCACCTGCTCCGCTGGCCCCGCCTCCTCCTGCTCAGCAGGCTCCGCCTCTTCTTCAACAAGCCCATCCCAGCCAGGAGAGGCACACAGGTCCATTTGTGTCTCCGCCTCCACCACAGCAGGCCCCTCCTCCTCTGATGTCATGGCTTTGGACCCACCTACAATGAAAAAGACAGTTAATGATCACAGCTTCCTATCGCAGAAATCAAGGTAAACTAGTTTAAAGAAGAACACCTAGCTCTCAGACACTTTTTCTCAAGTCTCTGGAACGAGTTATTCCTGCACACGTTTATCTATTTATACAGATGAACAAAAATAAACTTATTTTGCTGAGCGGTTGGTAAAGGTGGACCACTGGGTGAATGTTAAATAATTGGGTTGGTAATAAATCCTCCTGTAGCTGCACATAAAGAATGAGCTGCTCTGAATGGAGAACAAACATTAAATCAACACACAGTGTTTGCTGAGGGTCTAGAGCAGGGTTTCCCAAAGTGGGGTTCGCAAACCCCTGGTGGTTCATGAGAGAATTGCAGGGGGTTCATGAGTTGGTACACGGTATATGAGTGTATACTATTAGCGAATTAATAAAAAAAAATAATGATAATAATGAATTAAATTAAAAGATTTTGCAAATAAATGTTACAGGTTTATACAATTGTCATGTAAATGTAAAATTTTAAATACATAAAAATAATTCTGTATTAAAAAAATATATTGTGGAAAAAAAACTAATACACTGTAAATTAAATATTTTTTTCTTTTTATATATTTTTAAGTGTAATGATAACAAAGCTATATAAACTAAAAACTTTAAAACTGATCAGAATAAATGTTTTTAAAGTTAAACAAGCAAATGTGCCATTAACTTCATATAGTAAATATATTTACTGATTATATTCATTATATTTACTCATATTTGCTAATATCAGGGGGTACTTTAAGTAAATAATTTATGTCAAAGGGGTTCGGCTGACAAAAAAGTTTGAGGTCTACAGTAATTTCACCGCGTCTGACTGAACCGTAAGAGAACTTCTGTCTGACAACCAACAGAACCTGGACGACATTCATTCTGCTCTTCAGATCGCAGTTCTGAACAGGAACAGTTCACCCAGAAATGATCACTGTCTGTCATTATTTACTTACTTATATGAGATATTTACATGTTTTGTTCATACAATGAAAGTCAATGGGGTCCAATATTATTGTTAACATTTTTCAAAATATCTTCTTTTGTGTTTGAACAGGTTTGGAAAGATATGATGGATAGTAAATGATAACATAATGATCATTCTAGCTGAACAATCCATTTAATACTATTAATATTCCACGTGTGTCAGCACATTAGGTTCTGGAGGAAGAGAACTAGATAAAACTAGCGTCGGGAGACCCGCGCATCACAACAGATGTTTGCAATCACTCACATCACATCAGATAATCATCATAACTATAGTCTGATGTTGACCAGATATTAACCAGTCACACATCTAATCTGAGTCCTGGTCACTCAGACAGTAGATCATGATGCTTAAAGGGATAGTTCAACCATGATATTTTGAAGATTGCTGGTAATCAAACAGTTGGTGGTTCCCATAGTAGAAAAAGAAATACAATGGAAGTCAATGGGAACCACCAACTGTTTGATTATCAGCAATCTTCAAAAAATCTCCTTTTATGTTCAACATAAGAAAGCAACTCATACAGGCTTGGAACGACATGAAGGTGAGTAAATGATGACAGAATTTTCATTTTTGGGTTAACTATCACTTTAAGTGGTCAGCTTCCACTGAATAAATGAACTGGTTAATGTGCAGAGAAATGTCACTTCTGATAAGAACAGTGTGAATGTATTTACTCACAAAGATCATTTTTACTCACATTAGCCACTTGATATATCTAAATTACGACCTATGCTCTCAAAGTCAAATGCAGAAACGTTAATTCATGCATTTATGACCTCAAGGTTAGATTATTGTAATGCTTTATTGGGTGGTTGTTCTGCACGCTTAGTAAACAAACTCCAGCTGGTCCAAAATGCAGCAGCTAGAGTTCTTACTAGAACAGATACAGAACATCACATTCATGTCTCAAGAGTTGCTCAAATAAGTCTTCTGCTTCTCAGATGTTTCTGTCTCAGAAAAAGACTCCAGTAATCAATGTGTCTCCACTAGAGTTTCAACAATGTCTCAAACTGTGCTCAGATTTTTCACAATAACAAAGTCTGCGATCAAAATTCAGAGGTCAACTCAAACATTTCTCAAGTTCTCCTGGGTTGTATTTCCCAAAACCAATGCGAGCCAATGCAGTCCTGATCCACTGAGGAATATGTGTATATAGATACACACACACTGACCATCTGCTGACCAAACATACACACACACCATGTGAAGTAAACGAGGGGTTTTTAACAAAAGGCCACAGCACTGGTGACTGTACTAACGGTTTAATGACCCGCTATCAGAGACCAGACTCACCGACACACTACAGCCGCTCTGATCTGAGGAGACCTGAGCTACAGAACATGCTGTTGATGAGGTCAGAGGTTGTGTGTCACTGAACTAGAACACTCTTACATTCACAAATGAGACTCAGATCGATCTAGAACAGATGAGAACTTCAGTCTTCACATACAGACACTGATAAGTGTATGGCTATTCTGACAGAATTTGACTATTTAAAATGTAACTAATGGCTTGAATATAGAGTTGTTCATTTTGCATTCTACATGAATGTTTTTCACAGCTGCTTTGATCCAAAGCGACTTACATTGCATTGAAGGAATCAAACCCATGACCTTGATGTTGGTAGAATCAAGATCTGCCGTTTGAGCATCAGGAATGATGAATGAGCTGAATGAGACTGAACGAGAGAGTCAGTAAAACGATCTGATCTTCCCAACACCGGTGTGTGTGTTTTTGTGAGAGAGTGTGCGTGAGTGTGGGTGTGTGTGTGTGTGTGTGTGTGTGTGTGTGTGTGTGTGTGTGTGTGTGTGTGTGTGTGTGTGTGTGTGTGTGTGTGTGTGTGTGTGTGTGTGTGTGAGAGAGAGAGAGAGAGAGAGAGAGAGAGAGAGAGAGAGAGAGAGTAGGTGTGTGTGTGTGTGTGTGTGTGTGTGTGTGTGTGTGTGTGTGTGTGTGTGTGTGTGTGTGTGTGTGTGTCCTCTTGTTTCTCCTCCAATCAGCAGGACATACAGGTGCCTCATTGTAGGATCCAAACTAATGACATTTGCATATGCCCATTTCCTTATTTACCTAATGAACACCTGCTGGAATGACCTCAGAAATTATAACACACACATTTAAAGGCACACACAAACACACACATGCACACACTCACATTCCTTAATGTGGCGAGTAGGACTTCTCTTTTACCGGCAACGCCACCCGGGGAATTTCACCCCGAGAATAGGATTTGACTAACTCAATAGTTAAACCACCAAAATACAAAAGCACACAGGTTTGAATTATGCATGAAGCCAGAGACGTAGTTCCGTTAAGACAATTTTATTCATACAATTACTAAAATACAAGTATAAGATACCATACACCCTAAAATAGGGGAAATGAGTGCTGAGGCCTTACCAGTGGAGAGGTAGGGTCAAAGGGTGTGGGATCTCAGAGGAAGATTCCCCAATCACACGTGAACACTCACACTGTGATAAAAAAAACCCCCAAAATAAGCAAACAAGGGAAAACACAGCACACAAGAAGAGACACCACCACCAAGGACACCGACACCACCACTTTCGGCACTCAGCACTGTGGGAGAGAGAACAGTCAATTATTGGGGAGTGAAATAAATCAATAAACCAAAAATAAATGAAAAAAACAACTTCAGTCTAAGGCAATTCTAGGCAGCAAAGAGGACTTAATAGCTGCCTAGAGCATAACAAAAAGAACCAAAGTTTAACAAATCAAAGTTTCAGCAAAAATGAAAGTCTTTATCAAAACTTAAAGAAATATAAATTAACCAAAAAAAACACTTAATCATAAATTTAACAAAAAAAACCCATAAACACAGACCCCAATCTCCACACACATTAAGGAGCACAGTCAGTCCAAAAGATAGGCAAAGCTATCATCTGTGTCACCAATCACTCAAATACAGCCCTGCCAGACACCCAATTGGGCAACAGATCCTGGTGCTGGAAGGCACTTAGCGGCGTTCAGAGCTTAGAGTGAGCTTCTGTAGCTATAACTGGTTAAACAATCTACAGTTAAAACAATAGTTGAGACAAAACAGCAGCGTGACAGGGAAAGGAGGGGCTGGTGCAGATACCAGCGCAAGCGAAGCGGTTTACAACCCCATCAATGAGCCTCACACCAATATAGTGACGATAGTACAGCTACACCGAGCCAGCAGCAAAACTCAACCCGGTTCCGTCACAGGAATGATCGGGTTTATAACAGGGAGACACTGTCGAATTACCGTGACTGCACCGTGGCCTCGAAAGAGTCAAGAGCCGAAATGTGCCTCTGGCAACAAAGAGTCAGGAGTGTCAATAGGGAACCCCTGCCTATATAGCATGCAGCTAAGTCCTGATTGGTCCAGAGAGAGTGTGAGTGTGATTGAAACCACTGCGACCAATCAACCGGTTACAATCAGTGTGATTGAAACCATTGCGACCAATCAACCTGCTACAATCTACCCCAACTTTTTTGATCGTCGCCCCGACGATGGAGCACCACAACAGGTTTGGCCTCAACTACTTCCACGGTCTAAAGAGGGCCGACACAGAATTAGCCAGAGGGTCCGCAAGGTTTACTGCACCACCCGCCATTCCCCCCACGGCCCTCGGGAGGCGATTGATATTAGAATGGTGGCCTGCTGTTGGCCGGGCTGTCCGACGGACCGCAACTTCACTGGTGTCAGAATAGGAAGTTGGTGAAACCACGTGCGCAGTGCTGGGAGCCCCAACAAGGTCCAAAACAGGGGACACTGGGTTGGTTTGAGGTTGTACTACCAAAGGAGGCTGCTGTCTGAGAACCAGCAGATCGCAGTCACCAAAGTACTCCTCCTCCAATTCAGAGTAATCTAAGGGGGGTGACAGAGAGGTAGCAGGACCACCAGAAGGGTCTAGCCTGACCACAGCCTTCAACAGGGCACGATTAACATGCCTGGACTTAGTCGGATTGTCTACAGGCGCTATGGTATATACAGCTCCACCTTCGGCTGGTGCCCTCAGAACTCTATATGAAACAGGATCATACAGATCTTGGATCTTATGACGACCTCGGGTACTGAAGTTCCGTAACCACACCAACTGGCCTACTTTCAGAGGGTGGTCTTGAACATGCCGATCAAAATTCCTCTTGCGACGCTCAGCCGCACCCCTTAACCTTTCCCCAGCCCCCTCAAAGGCTATCCGTAAGCGGGTCTGATGTTCCTGGATCCATTCATGGGTACTGCCACAGAGAGGATCTTGTACTCTACCTAGCAGGAAATCAACTGGGAGCCTGGGCTCTTGCCCAAACATCAACAGAAAAGGAGACTCCCCAGTGGCCTGATGAGGGGTGGGTGTTATAAGAATACAGCACCTGCGGAAGACAGGAACTCCAGTCCCCGCTTCCGAGACACTGGAAAGGTGCGTAACAAATTGTGCAGGGTCCGATTAAAGCGTTCACACTGACCATTACCAGCTGGATGATATGGAGTGGTACGGGACTTCTCGATGCCATAGAGCCCACAGAGCTGCTGGATCAGAGAACTCTCAAAATTGCGGCCCTGGTCCGAGTGTATACGAGCAGGAACACCAAACTTTGAGAACCATTCAGTCACCAAAACCTGAGCCACAGTAGAGGCTCTCTGGTCACGGGTGGGGACCGCAAGCGTATACTTGCTAAACACATCGGTCATAACGAGGACATTTTCCAACCCGTTATAAGTCGGTTCTAACATTGTGAAATCCATAGCTACGATCTCGTTTGGCCTTGAAGCCAGTAAATGCCCCATAAAGCTGCGAGCAGCTGGCTGGGTGTCCTTAGCCACTTGGCACCTCTCGCAGGCCCGACACCATTGTGCAACTGCAGAGGACATACCCGGCCAGTAACACCGCCGACGCAAAAGCTCCAATGTTCTTTCCACACCCTGATGACCATGGTCTTGGTGAACCTTGGTCAACACCTCTTCCCTTAAGGAAGCTGGCAAGATTAGCTGGGACACTGCCTCAAGGCCATCAGGGCGAAAGGCCTGGCGATACAAGACCCCATCCCTTTCCATCAACCGGTCCCACTGGCGGAGCAATGCCAAGGCAGGCTGTGAGACTGCCTTTCGCTCCTCACCACTGGGACGATTACCTTTCCGCCAAAAGACCAGAGCCTCTTTAATGACCGGATCGGCCTGTTGCAAAACACTGAGATCTAAAGGTGTATATTCTGGTAAGGCAACAATAGCAGATTGAACTGCTTCAACTTGGTTCACTTGGGCATGCTGTAAGGAATCTGGGAGTAATGTACCAGGGACCATGGCCTCTAGATCCTGAATGCCGGGTGGGTGTTGACAGGACAGAGCATCTGCATTTCCATTGCTCCTCCCTGATCGATATTTGATTTCAAAATCGAAGGACGACAGCTGTGCTGCCCAACGTTGTTCAGTAGCACCAAGCTTTGCCGAGGACAAATGGCTAAGGGGGTTGTTGTCTGTAAAGACAACACATTTGTGGCCCAGCAGGTATTCCCTAAACTTCTCAGTCATTGCCCACTTGAGCGCCAAAAACTCCAGCTTCATAGAGCTGCGCTCACTGGGCCTCAGACCTCGACTGGCATAAGCCACTGGTCCAACCTTGCCTGACTGCTCCTGGGAGAGCACTGCCCCAAGCCCCCCGTAGCTTGCATCAACCTCAAGGATGAATGGCAAAGAGAAGTCGGCATAAGCAAGCACAGGTGCAGTAATGAGTTTGATCTTAAGTGCCTCAAAATTACACTGGCACTGCTCCGTCCAATGTCCCCTCACAGACAGCTCTGCTCTTCTCTTCAACCTTGGGCCTCCCAGTTCAGCAACCAGCCTATGTAACGGGGCCGCCAACTTGGCAAACCCTTCTACAAAGCGGCGATAGTAACTGGCAAAACCAAGGAACGACCGCAACTCTGAGATGGTGGTAGGTGGCGGCCAGTTCGCTACTACCTGCACCTTACTGGGATCTGTGGAAACACCTTTTTCTGAAATGAGATGGCCCAAGTAGCGCACTTCCTGTTGGAAAAATGCACATTTTCTAAGCTTTGCCTTCAGGCCCTGCTGCTGAAGCCTCCCCAACACTACATCCAACCTCTCTAGATGCTGTTTGACCGTGGAAGAAAAGACCACAATGTCGTCAAGATACAAAAGCAACGACTGGCACTGCTGGTCACCAAATATGCGTTGCATCAGCCTCTGAAAAGTGCTTGGGGCATTGAAAAGCCCAAACGGCATACGATTCCACTCGAAGAGGCCAAATGGGGTGCAAAATGCCGTTTTGGATTGATCTGCCTCAGAAACAGGGACCTGGTTATAGTCACTGGCCAAATCCAAAGTGGAAAACCAGCGGGCACCCGTCAAGGCATCCAGAGACTCATCAATACGAGGAAGAGGAAAAGCATCTTTCCTCGTTTTGTTGTTAAGTTGCCTGTAATCAACACACATACGCAAGCTCCCATCTTTTTTCTTTACCAACACAATGGGACTGGCATAGGGACTGCTGCTCTCCCTTATTACTTGTGCCTCCAAGAGTTGGTTGATGTGGTCCTTGACCAGCTCATACTCTGAAGGAGGAATGCGCCTATGGCGTTGCCGGACAGGGACATCATCCAAAAGAGGGATGTCATGAGAAATCAGGTTTGTACAACCCAACTCCCCATCATGAGTGGCAAAGACAGGGGTGTAGTTATGCAAAAAGGACCGAACCCGGCTCTGCTCTTCAGCAGGCAGTGAGGACAAGTCCATGGCCTCAATCTGATCTTGCACCCCAGGAGGAACAGCTTGGGACCTTACCGCAGCAACAACAGATGGCACTTCGGTGACCCCTGCAGGCAAGCTGACAACACGGACCTTATCCAGGGTACCCACAACAGTACGAGGGTACAATACCACATCGATGGCCCCAACATTCACAATGGGTATATAAGCAGTACCCCCGACAACCTGAACCAGGGCCGGAGAAGCCAGAAGTCCAGCAGGCAAACCAGAGTCCAAAGGCTCGAACAGTACAGTACATCCAGAATACTGCACTGAACAGGTTGCAGCGATGGTCTTTATCATGCCACCAGGGATGCGGCAGGACTTCCTACCCCGAACCTTCACCTTGCCTAAAACGTCCTGGGGAGCCTGCTCACTGGCCTGGTGACACCGTTGCAGTGCCTTCACAACAGGCTCTGGAGCCCTAGATACTGAGGGCAGATTGAACAAGGCCAAGCCATGCTGGCCGAAAAGCTCTCTATAGCACCTGTGGATGATATTCATTCCCAATACACCAGGGACGTGAAGTGACATATCACCGGGGGGATCTTTAACCACCAGTACACCGCACCTTGCCACGGACTTATCACAGTTTAACATCCAACTCCAGATAGCCAATATAAGGGATGGCCAGCCCATTGGCTGCTCTGAGCTGCAGCCAGTGGCAAGATTGAAGTTTCTCTCTACCCCACGGCTCAAAATGCTGGATGAAAAAACTCTCTGTAACTGTAGACACCATGGATCCAGTGTCCACCAAGCAAGGGACATCAACCCCTCCCATAGTCACGTCCAAATGTGGACAAGAGGAAATCAACTTAGGAACTTCCTCCAAAACACTTGGGATAACTTCAGAGCCAGTGGCTGCCCCCACCGAATTGTGACTCTGCAATTCAGTGGGCGCTAGTTTTCCGAAGCCGGAAGATGACGCAGTTGACTACTAGACTGTTGGAGGGCAGGCAGGACAGGCTGAGTGTGAGGTGGAGCACGTATCCCCTCACACTCCCTGGCAAAGTGACCCGGTTGCTGACAGCGCCGACATATAACAGAACCCTTATAAGATGGCCGGTCGCGCAGCTGGGAATTTTGTAGGAGGGAAATGCTTTGAGTAAGCTGGTTTAATTGCTTTTGCTGCAGCTTCAACATTTCTCGCATCTCACTCAGATCAGACACTTGGATGGAAGTACTCAAACCCTGAGGACCACACTGGACTCCAAACTGCATGCCCAAGGCAGAGGGGACTGAATGACTTCGGCCCCTAGCACCCCCAGGTAACCCCTCGTGCTCCCACCGGATGGCCTCGCCCCTAACCACGAGCAGAGTCGCTGTAGGCTTCTGGCGCACAAACTGTTTTAACTCACGGCGGAGAGCACCTTCAAGCACGTGCTCCACAAACTGGTCGCGCAACAATACTTCGGAATTTGGCATGCCACTGGGGGCACTCTGTTTTACAGAGGCCATAAGACTCATCAGGGCAAGTGAAAACTCTTGCAGTGTCTCTCCCTCCTGCTGCCGTCTAGAAAAGAAAGCTTCCTGAAGGGGCTACGTAGGACTCGTAACAGCCATACAACTCCTGTAATGCCGCTATAATTTTGGTTGGATCACCTCGCTCTGTACTGGGCCGATGCTTTATTTCTTCACGCGCTTCTCCCTCCAAATGGTCAAACAAGAAAAAGGCCTGATCAGAAACAGACAGGTGGCGTGCCCTCATGCAGGCCTGCACCTCATCAAGCCACTCTATGAGCCCTATACCTGATCTACCCCGGAACATGGGACATTTTCGATCTCGAGGTACAACAATAAGTCGCTCAGTTACAGGGGCATTAACCATGGCAGTAGTAGGGGCCGCAGAGCTGGGACCAGGAGCATTAACATTCTGCTCCTGGCGCATCCTCTCATTATCCGCTCTTAACTGTGCAACCAGCTCCCTCAACTCCTGTAACTCCTCACCCATCACTAAGCCCTATTGGTACAACGAAGGCGAAACGGAAAGTAACAGCAGTTCGTCAAAAGCCGCAAAAGGGTGAAGCCAGCTGCTGTTTTGTCTCTAAATAAAAATAAACAAAAAAATAAGGTTAAACACAATAACCCACAATACAATAATCACACCATACAAATACAATAAACAAAACCGGAACAAACGTCTATGGCTTTCAAAAATGCACAAACCCTGCCGACAACGCCAGATTGTGGCGAGTAGGACTTCTCTTTTACCGGCAACGCCACCCGGGGAATTTCACCCCGAGAATAGGATTTGACTAACTCAATAGTTAAACCACCAAAATACAAAACCACACAGGTTTGAATTATGCATGAAGCCAGAGACATAGTTCCGTTAAGACAATTTTATTCATACAATTACTAAAATACAAGTATAAGATACCATACACCCTAAAATAGGGGAAATGAGTGCTGAGGCCTTACCAGTGGAGAGGTAGGGTCAAAGGGTGTGGGATCTCAGGGGACGATTCCCCAATCACACGTGAACACTCACACACACTGTGATAAAAAACCCCAACATAAGCAAACAAGGGAAAACACAGCACACAAGAAGAGACACCACCACCAAGGACACCGACACCACCACTTTCGGCACTCAGCACTGTGGGAGAGAGAACAGTCAATTATTGGGGAGGGAAATAAATCAATAAACAAAAAATAAATGAAAAAAAAAAGCAACTTCAGTCTAAGGCAATTCTAGGCAGCAAAGGACTTAATAGCTGCCTAGAGCCTAACAAAAAGAACCAAAGTTTAACAAATCAAAGTTTCAGCAAAAATGAAAGTCTTTATCAAAACTTAAAGAAATATAAATTAACCAAAAAAAAATCACTTAATCATAAATTTAACAAAAACCCATAAACATAGACCCCAATCTCCACACACATTAAGGAGCACAGTCAGTCCAAAAGATAGGCAAAGCTATCATCTGTGTCACCAATCACTCAAATACAGCCCTGCCAGACACCCAATTGGGCAACAGATCCTGGTGCTGGAAGGCACTTAGCGGCGTTCAGAGCTTAGAGTGAGCTCCTGTAGCTATAACTGGTTAAACAATCTACAGTTAAAACAATAGTTGAGACAAAACAGCAGCGTGACAGGGAAAGGAGGGGCTGGTGCAGATACCAGCGCAAGCGAAGCGGTTTACAACCCCATCAATGAGCCTCACACCAATAGTGACGATAGTACAGCTACACCGAGCCAGCAGCAAAACTCAACCCGGTTCCGTCACAGGAATGATCGGGTTTATAACAGGGAGACACTGTCGAATTACCGTGACTGCACCGTGGCCTCGAAAGAGTCAAGAGCCGAAATGTGCCTCCGGCAACAAAGAGTAAGGAGTGTCAATAGGGAACCCCTGCCTATATAGCATGCAGCTAAGTCCTGATTGGTCCAGAGAGAGTGTGAGTGTGATTGAAACCACTGCGACCAATCAACCTGTTACAATCAGTGTGATTGAAACCATTGCGACCAATCAACCTGCTACATTAAGAAAAGAGAAACACCTCACATTAGTATCCATGTTTCAGTCAAACAATGAATCATGCCATAGTTTGTTAAGAATTTGCATCTATTTGCTTTTATTTAAATCATATCATCAAAATGTATTTATTTAAACTGCATAGAGTCAGCATGAAATGAATTACATATATCAGTTATGAACATGGTTCAAATATGGCTAGACGTGGAAGATTCAATTAGTTCAAAATGTATGAGATTGATTGGCTTACATGTAATAAACTGGATTTATTGACGAGAAATTAATAAACTTAATTGTGCATTTAAAACACATTCAGTTTATTACATAAATCTCATTCTTACTCATTTTATGCATGACTGACCACCAGTATGCATCACATTAAGTTTATTATTTTGTATACAATGCACAAGTCATGAAAAACTACAGTATAACAACTGCTTCACACAAAATAAAAATCTCACTAATACTACAGGTGAACTCTGGGAAAAAAAAATAAAATCTATTGGATACAAACAGATCTGTGTTTGTGTGTGTGTGTGTGTGTGTGTGTGTGTGTGTGTGTGTGTGTGTGTGTGTGTGCTGAGACTGTGGCGTGTGTTTACAGCCGGAGCGGAGCTGAAATCTGTCTGCTGTATAAACATCCTGACACACACAAACCTCCGTCTCGCTCATCTCTTGCTCTTCCTAAACAAAACACAGAACTGGATTCATTCACAAACATCACAGCCATGAGCTCAGTAACATACAACCGAACATATCAAAGCCAATCAGAGCACAGCTCATTTACATAAATGAGTTATTTGATTGAGAAGGTTCAGATTGTAACGAGTCAAATTAAACTAAATTATGACTGTTTAGGCATCACTCTTATTATAAAAATGTTACAGAATAAGCCGTTGGGTTGTTTAGCACTGCAGCACATGTAAAAATAGCATGTGATGCGTGTGTTATAAATCAGCGGTGTGTGTTTCCTGTCTGAGAGGGAAGGAGTAATCTGTTCCTCATCCAGACAGCTCAGGTGAATCACATGATTAATGACTCTAAACTCCTGCAGGAACAACAGAGACTCACTCCAGTCCACACGAGACACTCTGAGACACTCTCAGACAAACTGAGACGATCTGAAACACTCAGACACTGTGAGACATGATAAGACATTCTGAAACACACAGGGGCACACCAAGACAATCTGAGACACACTGAGAAAATCTTAGACACTCAGACACTGTGAAACATGATGAGACACTCTGAGACACAAACCGAGGCACTCTGAGACACACAGAGACATATTGGGAAACTGAGACACTTAGACAGTGGGAGACATGAGAAACTCTGAAACACACGGAGACACACTGATAAACTGAGACACTCAGTGTGAGACACACAGAGACACTCCAAGAAACTTTGAGACACTCAGACCCTGTGAGACATTATATTATACATATATTATACATTACATTCTGAGACACACCAAAAAACTCTGAGACACTCAGACACTGTGAAAAATTATGAGACACTCTGAGACACACAGAGACACATTGAGAAACTGAGACATTCAGACAATGTGAGACACAGAGACATCCCAAGAAACTTTGAGACACTCAGACACTGTGAAAAATTATGAGACACTGAAACACACAGAGGCACTCTGAGACACACAAAGACAATCTGAGACACACAGAGGCACTCTAAGACATTCGGACACTATGAGACATGATACAACAATCTAAGACACACAGAAGCACTCTGAGACACACCGAGGAACTCTGAGACACTCAGACACTGTGAAAAATTATGAGACACTCTGAGACACATTGAGAAACTGAGACATTCAGACAGTGTGAGACACAGAGACATGCCAAGAAACTTTGAGACACTCAGACACTGTGAGACATGATAAGACATCCTGAGACACACAGGGACACACCAAGACAATCTGAGACACAAAGAGGCATTCTGAGACACACTGAGAAACTCTGAGACACTCAAACACTGTGAAAAATGATGAGACACTCTGAGACACAGAGACACATTGAGAAACTGAGACACTCAGACAGTGTGAGACACACAGAAGCATTCTGAGACACACCGAGAAACTCAGACACTGTGACACGAGACACTCTGAGACACACAGAGACACTGAGAAATTCTGAGACACACAGAGACATGCCAAGACACAGATTCAAACATCCTCAGAAGATCCAGAGCACAAGCACCTGTTCAGCATCACACAAACATCCCATCAATCCTCACACTCATACAGTTAAACACAGACACATAAACCCTGTTTAAGACCCTCGGCCTTCTCACAAATATTAAAAACACATGAAAAACACATCTATTGACCCATGAAACACTCATATACGGAGAACAGCAGCACTACACCGGGACACAAACCACTTCCTGTCTGATCACTTGTCCTATACTGATGCCACAAACACTTCACTTTCTTGCTATAAGAGATTCAACCCAGACCAACTTGGAAATGTTCTAGAACAGCTCTAATCGCAGTAAAACAGAACACACACCATGAGTCTGAATAATGCTGCATTTATAGGCGTCCTAAATCCGGATGCTCTTGGTCAGTCATTCTAAAGACATTTTCAAATAATTTTCATGAACAAAACTGGGAAACACAGGAACAATAGTTGTAAGGAATAAAATATGAAATTATTTCTTGATGTGTATGTTTTTAAGCATTTTAATTAAGTCTGAATTCACATAATTTATTTTTATTTATTTTTCGATTACCTCTTGGTAATGGTACTGCAAAGCCACCAGTTTTTATTTTTATTTTACCTGGTTTAGCCACAGAAGCCGTCTTTGTGTCATGGGACACAACTAATCTTAGGTTATATGGCTGTAATATTGTTTTATGGAGTACTTAGAGATGCCACTGTGGTTAAATCAAGTAAAAATAAATAAATAAAACTAGTGGTTTTGATATACCAATGCATAAAGGAAATCACTCAAAATGACAAAAATTTAATTAGGAAAAAGTCAAGCATTGGCCAAATGTCACTTGATACATTAATGTTACTGGAACTAACATAAGATGTCATTCTGATTTAACAAAACTGCATCTCACGATCATCATATGAAATGAAGGATAATCAATACATGAATCAATCTGACTGTTTCACGCATCATCATAATAGCACTGCATGTGTGCAGGGATCAGTCACAGAGCAGTGCAATCATCAGCTTCATTTTACTGAACGGAGATGGTCACATGACCTCACATCTCTCTCCTATTGGTAGTGGCCTCTGCTGCTCATTTGCATTAAGTTAAACTTTTCTCAGCTCTGTGGCAGCAATGGACACAACATGACGTCAAAAAGTGTCACAGAAATCGCATCTCATGATGATTTCTGCTCACTGTAAATCTGCTGCTGTAATGTGATACATTATAAACTTGTGTTTCTGTATGAATATGATATGATTTTGTCTTTATGAGCTGGGGTGTGGTATTATGAGCTCTATTTGTCTGCTGATCCCTACAAGAGTGTGAGACGTGTTCAGATCACGACTGATGAGGGTCATCATGAAGAACTGGGACAGTCTGAATTACACATTGCTGGGGTAAAACCCTAAAGCTGCTCCAACCCAGACAAACACAACCCAACCCGGCTGATACACAACACATACTGCTCTGAACTACAGAAAACAAGCAAACGTTCAGTGTGACTACAGGACTCAACACATCCACACACAAAAAAATATCAAAAGATCTATAAGCTCAGTCTATGTTGAGCTCCATATAATGCACACACACATACACACACACGCCTCAAGTTGCATAATGTGAAAATTTACATAAGTGTAAAACACACACCTACACACTCGTGCTTAACAAAGAGACAGAAACACGGGGGGGTAAATAACGAGACACGAGACGAGAAACAGAGCAAGAGAATGTGCAGAAATACAGGATCAGACACACACACACAGATCTGGAGGTTTAACATGAATGAACACAGCAACATTACAGCCCAAAATAAGACGAAGAGTTTAAATTATATTGTGCATAAAGAAAACTAAGCCTATTTTTAGATGACATTAAGCTGACTGTTTTTATGACAATTAAACACATTAAATCCACATTATCATTACTGTAATGCATCTTTTAGGTTTTTTTGCAGCTCGAATTATTCTCCTTGATGGTTCTCGTTACTATATATTTCTGTTTTAATGCAGGGTTCACAAAATCACTTGTCTTTAAAAATGTTTGACCTTTATATTTATGCTACTAGTTTTTGCTGTGATATTGAAGAAGAGTCCTTTATTTTTTGCTCATCTGAAAAATGATCACTGATCCGCAGTGAAATTCAACCGATGACTTTTTTTATTCGGGCTACTTAAATTCATTTTGGGCCACCAAAAGCTGAAGAAGGCCTGCCTGATTTAATGTATTAATACAGAAAATACTACAATGATTGGATCCTTTTAATTAGCGTTCAGCATATGTTGATGTGCTAAATAATGAATAAATACTTAAATTAAGTTAAAAATTAAATTTATGCATTTAGCAGACGCTTTTATCCAAAGCGACTTACAGTGCATTCAGGCTATCAATTTTTACCTATCATCTGTTCCCGGGGAATCGAACCCCCAACATTGCGCTTGTTAACGCAATGCTCTACCACTTGAGCCACATGAATACTTGATTAAAATAATATATTCTTTGTTCCACATTAGCAGAATGTGAGGAAATGCAACAACAACAAAAAAATAATCAAATTTATTTTTAGGAAATATGAGCAATGTTCTTGAAAGGCTTTGTGAGATTCATGTCACTTCCTCTCTGGGCAGGAAATGAACACTGAGCTCAACACAGGAGAAGCAATGAAACATTTAATCAATCAGTGTGTGTGTGTGTGTGTGTGTGTGTGTGTGTGTGTGTGTGTGTGTGTGTTAGAACTGAAGAACAGACAGACAGTCTTTAGCGGTGATGTTTCATGAGGTGTCTATGAATAACAGCTCAGGATTGATCTCTCTGTGTGGGCAACACACACACACACACACACACACACACACACACACACACACACACACCGTCTCTCTCTCTCTCGTCTCACCCTGTAATTAATCCCACCTGCTAATAAACAATCCCACTGCAAATAGCTGCCTGGTAATTGTGTGTCCTGAAGTGAGCTGACTCTGACAACACCTCACTCTGCAGTCGTCCTCAACGGTGAAAATGATTCATAAATAACACCAAACACTGCACTAGATAAATGTCTGCATGAGTTTAAAAATCACACACACACTGTGTTTGGACTGCAGGTGATCACATGACTGATATTCAGACTTCCACACAACAGTTCCACACGAACGTAAACCAGCTTCAGTTTAAAACAGTTCATATCAGGTCACTGACATTTCACACACCGTGCTCTGTAATTCTGTTCAGTTCCACACAATCAACAAAAGCTGATCAGAAATACACAGACTGACAGTCGTAACACACCAGCAGAGCCACACAAAACAGGGACTGAATATTGAGACGCTGGGCTGTATACCAAAACACTGACGTCACTCAACCTATCAGAACATTCACAATGCCACTCTCAACCAATCAGGACACTCGGGCCGATGCCACCTGACCAATCAGAACACTCAGACAACTGCTCGACCAGTCAGAACACTTTGAATGCCATTTTACCAATCAAACACTCATACTTGCACTCAACCAATCAGTTCACTTGAAACGCCGCTCTTGACCAATCAGGTCATGCCTGACCAATTAGAATGCACGGAACACTACCCGACCAATCAGAACCATCATAGGGCTCCTCTTGACCAATCAAAACACTTGGACCGCTGCTCCCACTTGACCAGTCAAAACACTCACCCAGTCTCACACACACACACACACACACACACACACTGTGTTCAAACAGTAACAGGTGCTCCACAGACACACAGGATGTGAGTTACAGTGAAGAGCTGTTCTTAGACATGGTTCAGTACACCATTACCTTTATTGATTATATTTAATAGAAATACACTATTCCTTTGAGTATTATTAGTGTTGTTGCAGCTGTTTGTAGTGATGTGCAGTGATACAGATTAATAATAGTGTCTTAATATTGTTAATACAGAGTGTGTTTATCTGCAATCCTCAAAATGACTTCAAACACAGCTCATCCAATCAGAGCTGGAGTGTTGTTTTTCATGCCAACTGAGCATGTTTCCTAAATATCTGCAAACATATTATGGTATTTTTATGCCTTGGTACAGAGAAAAAAATAGATACAGCACCTTTAATACTCATTCATCAAGCAGGAGTGAAAGCAGCAGGACTGAGTCGAATGGCTTTTCCTGAATGGACTCAAATATTGATGATGGTTATTAATAACACCATCGTTTCATCAACGTCATGAAAACCTCCCGAGCATCACCTGGGTGTTTCCCCGGTAACGGTTGGGCTGCTGCAACAATATGACAACATCTGCTAACACGACACACACATGAAATCAGCTCCTCAAGTCAGCAATTACACACTCACCATTTAAATTAATACATAAAAGATTTCAAGAAAAGAATGTGAATACCTGTGCAAAATTCACCACTACAATGCAATGGCGT